>NW_005871109.1:638188-658809 GCF_000147115.1 Myotis lucifugus
AACAGAATTTCTGGAGGATGAGGCCCAGAAATCAGGATTTTAAAAAGATTACCAGGTGATTCTAATGTGCAGCCAAGGTTGAGAACCACTGCTCTAGTAGTACTATAAATCCAGTAGATGATTGTATAACTTGTTCCAGTTGTGTGTGCAATCATAGTGTGATACATAGAGCTGGGGGATCCTTAGAGGTAAACTAAAGCTTTAAAAGCCAAGGCTCTGGCCTCTTCCTCCACATCCTTGCCGTCAGCTTTTCATATATATATATATATATTTTTAATTTCAGAGAGGAAGGGAGAGGAAGAGAGAGATAGAAACATCAATGATGGGGGAGAATCATTGATCAGCTACCTCCTGCACACCCCCTACTGGGGATCAAGCCCGCAACCTGGGCATGTGCCTTTGACCAGAAGAATCGAATCTTGGACCCTTCAGTTCACAGGCCAATGCTCTATCCCAGTGATTCCCAAAGTGGGCGCTACCGCCCTCTGGTGGGCGCTGCAGCGATCCAGGGGGGCGGTGATGGCCACAGGTGCATTTGTTTTAACTTTTTTGTATTACCTTTCTATTCTGAGTTCAATAAATAGTTTCATAATTTCAAACTTCAATGTTTCTAATTTACACCTTTCTTTACTATATTTTACGAAAAAGGTAGAAACATTAATACATATATCTTTCTGTTTAATTGCTGTTAAAATTTTAAAAAAATTAATTTCCAGGGGGCGCTGAGTAATATTTTTTCTGGAAAGGGGGCGGTAGGCCAAATAACTTTGGGAACCACTGCTCTATCCCTTGACCCAAACTGGCTAGGGCTATATTCTTAATATATTGAATTCTACATAGGATTTATTAGGAAAAGTGTCCTATACTCAAAATACATAAATTTACAAATCATTGATCTAATTTAATCCCTTTATCTTTAAAATTTTATTTTTAAAAATTGTGTAAAATTTATATTAGCATCAAATTTACCATCTTAACTATTTTTAAGTGTGTAGTTCAGTGGCATTAAGTATATTCATATTATTGTACAGCCATTATCACCATCCATTCCTGGAACTTTTTTCAACTTGCAAAATCCATTAAATATTAACCCCCATTCCCTCTCCCCTTAGCCTCTGGCAATCACCATTCTACTTTCTATCTCTATGAATTTGACTGCTCCAGGTACTTTATATTAGTAGAGTCATACAATATTTGTCCTTTTGTGATTGACTTATTTTATTTAGCCTGATGTCTTTAAAATTCATCCATGCTGTAGCATGTTTCAGAATATTCTTTTTAAGGAGGAGTAAGTATTCCATTATGAATATATACATTACATTTTGTTTATCCATTCATCTGTTAATGGACACTTGGGTAGCTTTCACCATTTTGGCTATTTTGAGTAATGCTTCTGTGGACATGAATTTACAAATGCCTGTTCAATACTCTGCTTTCGTTTCTTTTGGGTTATAACGAGTAGTGGAATCACTGGATCATATAGTAATTTTGCTTTAATTTTCTGAGGAACCGCCATACTGTTTTACATAGCAGCTGCACTGTTTTACATTCCAGGACACAAGGGTTCTCCACATCCTTGCCAACACTTTTCTTTTTCTTTTTAATAGTAGCGATCCTAATGGGTATAAATTGGTATCTAATTGTGGTTTTTAATTTTCCTAATGATTAGTGATATTTGCCATTTTTTTTTCATGTGCTTATTAGCCATTTGTTTATCTACTTTGGACAAATGTCTATTCAAGTTCTTTGTTCATTTTTTAATCTGGTTGTTTATTTTGTGTTTAACTAAAGGAGTTCATGTATATTCGGAATGCAAGCCCCTCATCAAATATATGATTTGCATATACTTGTCTCTCATTCTCTCAATTGCCTTTTAGTGCATAAAAGTTTTTAATTTTTTCCAGCTGGTGTTGCTCAGTGATTGAATATTGACCCATGAACCAAGAGGTCACCAGTTCAATTCCCGGTCAGGGCACATGTCTGGGTTGCGTGCTTGATCCCCAGTAGGGGGCATGCAAGAGGCAGCTCATCAATGATTCTCTCTCATCATTGATGTTTCTATCTCTCCCTCCCCCTTCTTCTCTCTCAAATCAATAAAATCAAAATTTTAAGGTTTTTAATTTTTATATAGTCCAATTTACCTGTTTTTCTTTTGTTGTTCATGTTTTTGGTGACAATATTATGTCTTAAAACTTTCTTAAGCCGAAGCCGGTTTGGCTCAGTGGATAGAGCGTCGGCCTGCGGACTGAAGGGTCCCAGGTTCGATTCCGGTCAAGGGCATGTACCTTGGTTGCGGGCACATCCCCAGTTGGGGGCGTGCAGGAGGCAGCTGATCGATGTTTCTCTCTCATCAATGTTTCTAACTCTCTATCTCTCTCCCTTCCTCTCTGTAAAAAATCAATAAAATATTTTTTTTAAAAAAACTTTCTTAAATATGTTTTTAAAAAATTTTTGAGGAAAACACATAATTTTATCTTCATGAAATTACTGTACAAGCATGTCTTGCTATACAATCTATTTATTTAGTTCCTGAACTTGTATAGCAGGGACTGCCACATGATCTGAATTTTATTGGGTTCTTGAATTTTGTAGAATATCTAGTGAGTTTAGACCAGGGGTGGGCAAACTTTTTGACTCGAGGGCCACAATGGGTTCTTAAACTGGACCGGAGGGCCAGAACAAAAGCATGGATGGAGTGTTTGTGTGAACTAATATAAATTCAAAGTAAACATCATTACATAAAAGGGTACGGTCTTTTTTTTTTTTTTTTAGTTTTATTCATTTCAAACGGGCTGGATCCGGCCCGCGGGCCGTAGTTTGCCCACGGCTGGTTTAGACAGTGAGGGATTTAACTCCTAAGTTGGATGGTTAATGTATTTGCTAGACATATTTAATGTCTTCTCCTATTGAGATATAAAGTCTACGATCTGTTATTTCTAACTAGAGCTGGTGCACAAAATTCGTGCATTGGGGGGGGAGGTGTCCCTCAGCCCAGCCTGCACTCTCTCCAATCTGGGACCCATTGGGAGATGTCCAACTGCCGGTTTAGCTCTCACAATCCAGGACTGCTGGCTCCTAACCGCTCGCCTGCCTTCCTGCCCCTAACTGCTTCTGCCTACCAGCCTGATCACCCCCTAACCACTCCCCTGCCGACCTGATTGACGCCTAACTGCTCCCTGCTGGCCTGATCGTCCCCAACTGCCCTCCCCTGCCACGACCAGCTTCCTCTGCCGGAACCCACCTCCTCCAAGCTGTGCACGGTCATCTTGTGGATGCCATCTTGTGACAATGTTGCACTCGAGGACTACCTAGGCTTTTATTAGTATAGATGTCCCCATTTTGATTTACCATGTCTCCATGACAAAATAATTTTATTACACCTGTTGTCTAATCTAAGCATATCTGTTAATTACCTAACAGACTTAGTCACCTAACAGACTTAGTCATTTGGCCAGGATATGTTTGGCATTGATTATCTCTTTGTTTCTGTTTGACAGGTCACCCAATTGACAGGTTTCTCAGATCCTGTATATGCAGAAGCTTATGTTCATGTCAACCAGTATGATATCGTCCTAGATGTGCTTGTCGTGAACCAAACCAGTGATACTTTACAGAACTGCACGTTAGAGTTAGCTACTCTAGGTGAGGAAATTTACTTACCATAAAGGAAGGATATTTATGGTAAGCCATTATGACAGATTATTAAGGGATATGTACAAGTTCTAGTATAAGAATTCTCTTGAGCCCTAGCCGGTTTGGCTCAGTGGATAGAGTGTCCATCGACTTGTGGACCGAAGGTCCCAGATTTGATTCCAGTCAAGGGCACCTACCTCTGTCTCGGTTGCAGGCTCCTCCCCGGCCTGGGCCCTGGTCAGGGCATGTGCGGGAGGCAACCAATTGATGTGTTTCTCTCACATCAGTATTTCTCTCTGTCTTTCCCTCTCTCTTCCACTCTCTAAAAATCCATGGAAAAATATCCTGGGGTGGGGATTTAAAAAAAAAAATTCTCTTGAGCCATTTGTGACATTTTAATCAAGGCTTAGTTTTACATTTAATATTTAGTCTCCAGTTTTCTGTACCTCTGTGGTATTATTTTCTTATGCTTATGCTCTTGGTATATCCAAATAAGTTTATTCATTCACTGATATTATAAATATCAGTTTTTCTAGATATAAATAAGAACTATTTAAGTTACAGATTTACCAAGTAGCTCACTTAGTTAAATTTTTAATTCCCTTAGTACAGACCTAGGTGTTTTCTGAGTCTATAATCAATACATACCACATGTGGCCAGAGTAATATATCATTATTATATTTAGCAATTTGAGATGCCTTTTGTTTTTCTTACTGAAGACACATGAATCAGACTTTGACCACTTCTACATCTGGCCTTGAAATTGGGAAATATAAATTGTATACAGAAACATTGCAGTGCCCCTAGGAAATTCCATATGGCTTAAACAAGAGTTAAAGGACTTTATTAGTAAGATATCAAGGGAAAATATACTTCTGCCCTCAGCATAGCTTGATGTTTATATAAAGAACTATGTTTCTAAGAATTTACATCTTTCTGCAGAATTTTATCTTTTCTTTGTAATGGAGTTGATATTATATGACAAACTTTTTGAGAAGTTGTATTCATTCAGTGAAATAAAATGATACGCCCACAGTACACACACACACACACACATACACACGCGCGCGATATAGAATTACCCTATAGAATTACCCTGAGAAGCCTATTACCTTTTAAAAGAAAATGTGCATATTGAAATGAATAATGTGTTAAATGATTTCTTTATTTTGTCCGCATAATATTTGAATCATAACCCTTCTCTTGTTTCTTACTTTGCTCGAAACCATAAAGCTGTATGCATGTTAAGGTTTTGTGATTTGAAAGATTTATATATGTCTTTATAACTGTCTAAATTTTTTTCAGGGGATCTAAAACTTGTGGAAAAGCCATCTCCTTTGACTCTTGCTCCTCATGATTTTGCAAATATTAAAGCTAATGTTAAAGTAGCATCCACAGAAAATGGAATAATATTTGGTAACATAGGTAAGAAATTGCAGCATGTGATGTTTGAATATTTTTGTTAGAGAATTTCTGTAATGAATAGCTGTTTGACATTTCTTGAGGAGAGAACCTGAATCCATTCATGCATTCATTTATGAAGCACCTGCTGAGGTACTAAGCACTGTTCTGTTTTGGACATAAAGAAATGAACCAGATGGAGTCGTTGTCCTCAAGGAACTGTCAAGCAGAAGGAGGAATTAAAGAAACATATAATTACAATGCAGTGTGGCATTACTACTTGTGTTTTCTCCTGGTGTGCCTCATACAGCATCTGAGTCTTTTGGCTCCCACCACTTATTAGCTCTGTGACCTTGAGCAACTTAGTTAACTTCTCTTTGTTTTTGTTTCCTCATCCGTAAGATGGAAAATAATATTATAACAAAGGCTTGATGTGAATGTTAAGTAGGTAATATTTGTACAGCATTTAGAATCGAGCAATGTACAATAAGCATTATATAATATTTACTAATACCATAATCATTATTTGGAAATATTGAAACTAAATTAAAATTTGCCTTTGGTGATTTGGGATCGTTTTGTGTATGTGTATTGCAGTTTATGATGTCTCTGGAGCAGCAAGTGACAGAAATTGTGTGGTCCTCAGTGATATTCACATTGACATCATGGACTACATCCAGCCTGCAACTTGCACTGATGCTGAATTCCGTCAGATGTGGGCCGAATTTGAATGGGAAAACAAAGTTAGTCCTAGGGAGATTTGCTTGAACTCCTTATCTTTGTTTCTTTTTAGCTAATGTTGAGGGATTCTCCTATAAAATTAATCCCATTAACAGGTGTCAGATGTGAGAAGCAAAGTCTTTCAATATCTGTTCTTGCAAATTAGCCTTAATTGAAAGTCATGCAAGTTAGTTTGTTAAGTTGCTGTTGTAAATTGGTGACAGTAGCAGTTCTACAATTAATCTGAATGATTGATCGACATTATAGACAATATTCCATTTCTTGTATGTATGAATATTAAGTTATAATTGAATCCAGTGTCCAAAAGAGGGTTTGCAAAGTCAGTGGCTTACTGGGCAACTTTCTTTGAGTCCTGATTTTTATTAGAAATATTTCATATGCAATATGTTAATCTTCTATGAAGTAATCTGTATCTGAAAATTCTGATACCATCCTATAGTTTGCTAGGTTTTGTACATGTCATTTACTTTTTTATTGTCTATCCTTCCCACTAAATACTTGGAAAAACATTCTCATATGACATATGAGTGATTGTTTCTCCAACTTTTCTCATTGTAAGAATTACAATCTCCTTGACTTTTTTCTCTTTCTGTACAGGTGACAGTTAACACAAATATAATTGATTTAAATGACTATTTACAACACATATTAAAGTCAACCAACATGAAATGCCTCACTCCAGAGAAGGTAAGATTGAACTGATACCTGAAATCTGATTGTAGTGTGGTAGATTCTTGGCTTTCTTGTATAAGAACCTCTAGTGTATTTTTATTATTATTCAACATGAGAAAAGCAGTTTCATTCTGGACTAGCTAAAAGAAGTTATCCCATAGAATGTATGAATCTGCTTACCTCTCTCTACTGCAGGGGTAGGGAACCTTTTTTCTGCCAAGGGCCATTTGGATATTTATAACATCATTCCTGGGCTATACAAAATTATCAACTTAAAAATTAGCCTGCTTTATTTGGTCAGACATTTAATTGACTCACCTCTAATGCCTTGGTCTCATGCCTTGGCAGGGCCTGACCAAACGATAAGGCCCACGGGCCAGACATTCCCCACCCCTGCTCCATTGGAACATATCAGCCAGCTTGTTCCTAGTGCAGTGACCTAACTGAATAGTCAAATTAGTTTTTCTTTTCAGTCTTATCCCTTTCAGCTAAGGGCTTATTCCAAAATAGTTTTTAATACTCAATTAGAAAATGTTCGTGGTGTCTTCTTTTGGCTCTGCTTGTGGGTCAGAATATATCTGCTTAAATACAGAATTGTTAATATACTTTGCTTATCTGCTATATTTGTGTGTGTATGAAAAAGACTAGAAAGAAAAAATGAAGCTGAGGCTCTAAGGAATATCTGCTAATGTAATAATATTAATTTTCTCAGTAAAAGGCTATCTGCTGCTAGAAAAGTACGTTTTAAGAGTTCAACAGCTATTCATATAACTATTATATGCCCAATACTTTGTGAGCTGTTGGATATACAGTAATGAAAAAAATTAAATTAAGTCTCTTCCTTCATGGAGCTTAAGGTCTGATGTAGAAGGAAAACAACTATAAATAGAGGATGCATAAATACAAATTGGTATAAGTGCTATATCTTTAAAGTCAGGTTTATATAGACATTGTAAAATCCACAATGTTTTCATGTGTAGTGCCATGAATTTTGACAAATTCATGTAGTCATATAATCACCGTCACATGATAACTACCACATAATTTATCTGTGCTCTTTGGTCTTGCTTATGTGTAAGTTCTCTAGAAATAGCAAAGTATTGAATTTATCACAAATTACTTCCAGGCACTTTCTGGTTACTGTGGCTTTATGGCAGCCAACCTCTATGCTCGTTCCATATTTGGAGAAGATGCACTTGCAAATGTCAGCATTGAGAAGCCTATTCAACAGGGACCAGAGGCCCCTGTTACTGGCCACATAAGAATTCGTGCAAAAAGTCAGGTAACAGTTGCTTTTTTAAAAATATATTTTTATTGATTTCAGAGAGGAAGGGAGAGGGAGAAAAATAGAAAACATCAATGATGAGAATTATTGATCGGTTGCCTCCTGCACGCCCCCTACTGGGGATTGAGCCTGCAACCCGGGCAAGTGTCCTGACCAGGAATCAAACATGACCTCTTGATTCATAGGTCGACACTCAACTACTGAGCCACGCCAGCCAAGCAACAATTGCTTTTTTTGAGTTCATCTCTGAATTGAACAAAAGGATAGAGACTTTAAGTTTTTCTTATTTCTATATGTAATTTTCTCTGTCATACTAGTGTTTTGTGCATTAGGTGCAAATGTATTCTCTGAATAGAAATACAACTTCTGTTTTATTAAAATGGCTCTTTTGGGCCTTTCATTCTGGGTATTTGCTTAAAACCAGATTTATTCCCATGGGGTATTTGTGAAATGGGTTCTTCAGAGGTTTTTGAAATCTCAGCTACAAATCTACTGGCAGTTTGTAAATCTAGCACTAGTAGTATGTAATAACCAACTAAGTTTTTGTTGAGTCTGATCTGTACTCCTTGGTTTCATTGTTGAATGTGGTGTTACTGAATGGGGGCTTGTTAAGATAGAATTACCTACTGGTTTTACATAGTTTCAATAATTATAAACATTTTTGTGTTCTTGTTTACAGGGAATGGCCTTAAGTCTTGGAGATAAAATCAACTTGTCTCAGAAGAAAAATAGTATATAAGAATAAACAAAAAGTCCTTGCAGCTTTATAGTTAAAATTTAGGTATGGGCTTACTGGACTCCAACGTCTTTTGTACTTTCATGCTCTATGTTATATAGAATCTGAGTTCATGCTGAATGCATTCCAGCCAATAATTTATAGCCTTTCCCTTAAATCAAGACTGAGTTTAAAATTATAGTTTGTCTTTTGTCTTAACAGTTATGAACGCTGTCTTCAAAGTATATAATGTTCTCTCATATACCAAGACCATTTTCACAATAAACAGATCTATTTCTAAATCTTTTGTTATTTTATAAATAAATATACAATTACATAATTTTAGTTATATTGTGATGGATTTCTTTTAGTTGGGTTATATATTTCTATTATAAATTTACTTTGAGTTGTGTATATGTGAACTTCATTAAGATAATTTACAAATCCAGTGATATGAAATGAGACAGGTCTTAATTTACTTGCTTGATTTTTAGTTATTTAATATTCTGACCAATATCTCTAAAAATGCCTTATCTATAATAATAAAAACATAATATGCTAATTAGACCAGATGTCCTTCCAGACGAAGCCGGGTGCCTGCTAGAGGCTGGAGGGAAGCCCGGGTGCCTGCTGGTGGCTGCAGGGAAAACCAGGTCCCGGGTGCTGGAGTGAAAACCCGGTCCCGGGTGCCAGAGGGAAGCCGGTGCCGGCAGTCGGGGGAAGGAAGGCCTACTCTTGCATGAATTTCGTGCATTGGGCCTCTAGTTGTATTCTAAAGGACTTTTCTCTGGAATTTAGCTTCAGGAAGAAAATAGCAAATAACTTGAGAAGACAGACCTATCATAAGTTTAAAAGAGCATTATGAATTCTGACTGAAATAAACATACTATTCTAATTATCCTGAATTGTAATAAAAAATAGATAACACAAAATAGACATTTACCTTGGAAATAGATTTTATTCATTCACATTTAGCTTTGGGTGTTCTTTAATATTTGTTAGGAATTAAATTGGTTCAGCCAGTTACTGAAGCTGTGCTGGATGAATTCAACTTCAGAGGATTCAAAAGCTGTTCTCCTCGCCTTACTCCTCTCCTTTTTCTCACTCTACACAGGCTGGGCACCGTCACCTGCCATTATGATTCCAAATGCTTTTCTGAGCCGAATTATGAACCATTATACTTTCTCTTCCAATTAGGCTTCAGGCTACATTTAGGATCAGGGTGAGTCCATAGATAAGGTCTGTGGAAAGCAGCATCTTCTATTTCAGCACCTGAGAGAGGATGGAACGATTTGTTTGGATTGGAAAGGAGATTGATAACCTTGAATGATGTCATAAACTTGAAGCCACTTGCTTATTTAATCAGAAAGAACTGGAGGATTACCAGGTATTTGAGACTCTAGAGCAGCCGTGGGCAAACTACGGCCGGCAGGCCGGATACGGCCCGTTTGAAATGAATAAAACTAAAAAAAAAAAAGCCATACCCTTTTATGTAATGATGTTTACTTTGAATTTATATTAGTTCACACAAACACTCCATCCATGCTTTTGTTCCGGCCCTCCGGTCCAGTTTAAGAACCCATTGTGGCCTTCGAGTCAAAAAGTTTGCCCACCCCTGCTCTAGAGCATTGAAATTTCAAAGCAAAGTCAGTGGTTACCTAGTAAAAGATACTAGGATTGGGGAAGAGTGTCATTTTGATACTTTGAGTAGAGGTCTGGGGATTTGTGATGAAAGCAAAGAAACTGATGCAGCTTTGTTTGGATTACGTCATTTCCCAAAGGATGTTTGTTCCATTGAACATTAGCTTTCTTTTTTTTTTCTTTTAAATATATTTTGATTTTTTACAGAGAGGAAGGGAGAGGGATAGAGAGTTAGAAACATCTATGAGAGAGAAACATCGATCAGCTGCCTCCTGTATACCCGCTACTGGGGATGTGCCTGCAACCAAGGTACATGCCCTTGACTGGAATCGAACCCGGGACCCTTCAGTCCGCACGCCGACGCTCTATCCACTGAGCCAAACCGGTCAGGGCAGAACATTAGCTTTCTTGATGTCATTAGGTCTTCTGGGAGAAAAAGGACCCATAGTCAAGTAAGTTCAGGAAAAGCTGTATGCTGTGCTGTACTGGGGATTCACCGTGTACATTAGCATACTACAAATTCTGAGAGGTCCTTCAGGAAGGAAAGCAGATTAGTTTGGTTTAACCCATCATATCTTAATCTTACTTGACTAGGGGATTCTTTTTTCATAGAACACCTATTGACAATATATAGGACAAGAAAAGTGACTTATGTTAAAGATTTTGGTTTTTGTATTCACAATCAATTTGTATTACATTTAAGATCTCAAGAAATTATACCTCTCTATGTCTTAGAACAGCAGTCACCAACCGGTGGTCCGCGGACCACTGGTGGTCCTTGAGGTCCGAAAGGTTGGTGACCGCTGTCCCAGAATATCTGTATTGATAACACTAAGAAAATTGCCTGCCTAACATTCAGGCCATTTTTGTTGGGATCGAATTGGCTCACATTGCCATTTTCTTAAATTTATAAATAAAGAGAACAAAGAGAAGTTAACAGTTGTCCGGTATCTATACTACATTAAGCTATTTATTTCATTAGCATTGTATTAGCTTTGTGCATCTAATGTAAACTGAATTGGATGGCAGTACTGTTTAGAAAAGCTGTTTACACTGTGCTCTCTTAGGATATAATACACTTCTAAAGATTGTAGCTGCTCACATTAGAAGATATTGTATAATTAGGAACATGATGTCTGGTAAGAGAATAAATATAGTATCTGACATCAAGTGAGGGCATCCTCCTATATAATAAAAGGTTAATATGCAAATTGTCCCCATGGGCAGGAGTTCAACCAACCAGGAGTTAGACGTGTGCTGACCACCAGGGGGTGGCACAGAACATGGCTAGTATAGGCCACGCAGCGCTGGCAGCGGGCAACAGTGGAGGTGCTGCCAGCCCCAATGGGGCCCGATGAGAGCGGGACTGCAGCAGGATAGTGGAGCAGGTGAGTGGGTGGTGCCAGGCCAAGGCAGGTGTGAGCAGGGGCCCCTATCGCCCCACCGGTCACCCCACAGATGGGCCCTGATCACCGGCCAGGCCTAGAGACACTACCTATGCACAAATTCGTGCACTGGGCCTCTAGTAATATATAAATGTATTGAATGAATTTACCTATAAGTCTTATGAGAACTCAGTGGCCCTTATATTTTGCTGTATTGACACTAGAGGGAGCTCTATGCAGCTTTATTTTGGGATTAGAAGTGATGGGAGTTCAAAGTTGTCTATAAGAAGAAAAAAGGTAAATTTATTAGCAGGATTGACATTAGTGATATTTTGCTAGCTACAAGAAACTTTGTGATTTATAAATAACATAGGAGACAAAAGAACTCATTTCAGGATTTCTAAAAAGGCAAGAGAATCAAAATACAGGGTAGCCCCCAAAAATGTCTGCACAGCTGATAGCTTACTCAATGTTTCTTTTCAGGTTTAACCCATTGGAATTACTATCATTATTCAAAATGTGTATATATATATTTTTGGGGGGACACCCATATTTTTAGAAACTCAATATCAGATGTGAAATATCTGTGCTATGTATTGGGTAAAGTAAGTAGTTTTACTGGTGACCTTTTCCTCCACACTGATAAATATTCTTAGCTAATAATTTATAGCCTTCCCCTTAAATCAAGATTCAGTTTTAAAATTATAGTTTTTAAAAAAATTAATTAAATTATAGTTTTTCTTACCAGTTCTAAATGTTCTTCTCAAAGTAGAATTGAATCTATCAGCTCCTTGCCTACTGCCTTCTCCCAAACTCTTAATATATCAGCAATGTTACCTGTCCTGCTCCCTGAGCTCTACTCTTCACCCTTAAGATTTCAGAAGCTTAAAGAGTTAACTAGCTATAGTGCATAAGTTCAGTTCAGAATCAAAAAAAGCATGGAATCTCTATCTGCCACTTACTTATTGCATGGTCTTAAGATGATGGTAAATAGCTAATTTATTTAATGCTTACATATGGCAAGGCATAACACTGAGTGCTATTTGCTTGACATGTATAATCCTCCCAATCACTCTATGAGGCAAATATTATTATCATTTACCAATGGTGATTATACCCCCAAAGGAGTACTGATAAGCAAGTAATGTTAAGTATATACAGTGTGTAAGTATATACAGAGGGTAAGTTACTTAGTATTAACTAAGGCTTAACAGGTATAAAGCCAGGATGCCTAAAACTAAAGCCCTTGCATCTAGTCACACATTGCCACCACTGTCTAATCCCTTTGTGCCTCGTTTCCACATTTATACAGTGCTTATAATGTTTGCTTCATATAGGTGATCTGAGGGATGAAATAATATAATGTATTTATTATGACCATTTGGTACATAATAAATTTCATTCCATTTCTTCTCCCATTCACCTTTCTTCCTTACAGAGAAAACGGAAACCTGTTCTCTTCACTATCTTCATACTGCCCTAAGAATTTAGGTCCTAATTTTATGCTGTTACTTGAATGCTTTGTTTTTGTTTTTAAAACCAGTAACTTACTTAAAAGAAACTTCATTTCTCTAGAATTCTTTGAGGTATGATGGCCCTTGACTTTGTAAAAGTGTTTATCATGTCAATTTTTAAAGTAGCTCTTGACACTTTTGCTTATCAACTTCTGTTAGCACAGCCCATAGTAACTGAACAACCCATTTACCTCATGGCCTCTGATGAACATACTGGTTTTGTTTTCTTTCAAAATGACAACCAAATGACTGATTCTTTAACAATTGAGCACAGAAATAAGTGCAGCCAGGTAAGAGTAACAATGTGATGTTTAGAGTTGCTCACTCTAAGTCACTTCTGTTAATCAGATCACTTTCTCTTTATTTTCTCGAGCATGGCAGGGTCTCTGAGAAGTCAGTTATGCAGTGACAAAAAAAAACAACAACTAACTGCAAGTGGGATTTCTGCCTTTTATCTGGGGTTCTCTGTATAAGTGGGATTCTGAGAAAACTATGTATTTTGAATAATCGTAAAACCAACAAGATATAAAAATGAAATACAGTCTGGGGGGCTGAAACAGCCCTGAATGATTCTTCCTTAACTTAATCTCAGTTCTCTAAGTAGCTTTCTGAAATTAGGTGTATCTGTCTAGGCTTATCTCTTTATCTGCAAAATGAAATAATTCAGTTAACTGACCTCCAGGGTTTTTGGCTTAAGAAATTCATACTAGAAGGCCTTACATTTTTACAGCTACCTTTTCAACAAACTTTATAATCAACTGGAATATCTCCACCTGGATATTCCCCACAGATACCTCAAAATCAGCATGAGTGCCCTGGCCAATGTGGCTCAGTTATAGAGTTGTTCCATACACCAAAAGGTCTCAGGGCACATACTTAGGTTGTGGGTTTGATCCCCGGTTGGGGTGCATATGGGAGGCAACTGATTGATGTATCTCTCATATTGATGTTTCTCTCTTTCCCTTCCTCCCTCTCTAAAATAAAAAGTAAAATAAAAACATAGAGAAAAAAAATTTTAATCAGCATGAAATGCAACTTTACCATGCCCCTCAAATTTATTCCTCTGCTGTATTCTCTGTGTGGTCACTTAGGCTAGAAATCCTGTAATCACCCTTGACTTTACCCTAACCCCTATATCTCATCAGACACCAAGTTCCATTTTCTTCCTTCCAAGTATTTTTCTAAACTTTTTTTGCTACTCCTACTAAGATTGCCCTAGTTTGGACTCTTGTCATCTTTATTCTGGTCTACGGCAGTGGCCTAACCATAAATTTCACATGTAATTCTAAAATTAAATCCTATGTTTCATCTTGACCACATGCAACAGTAGCTATACAAATACTTGACCTGTTCAGGTGCATCCCTAGTGATACCATTTTGGGAGACATACCTAACAAAAGAAACAAGTCCAAATATTTTAATAATGAAAATTGAAAATGATTATGACACCCCAAAATGAGTATCAATCCAAATGGTATACTATCTAATAAAGATGGAATATGCAAATTAACCATCACTCCATGGCAAAGATGGCTGCACCCACAGCCAATAAGGAGGGGGTATGCAAATTGACACAACAAAGATGGTGGCAGCCAGGCCAAGACGCTTGCGTCGTTGCCATGGCGATGACGCAGGTGTTGCGCTCCACTCCGGGCCTCTGGGCAGCGCGAGTGCACAGGTGCAGAGTGGCTGGGGCTGGGTGGGACGCCTGCTATGAGGGCGGATGCGGGGGGGTGGAGGGAGCTAAAGGAGGGTGGCAGGGCCGGAGCGAAGGCCCGGGTCCCAGGTGCCAGAGGGAAGCCAGTGCCGGCAGCCAGTGGAAGGAAGGCCTATTCTTGCACAAATCTTTGTGCATCAGGCCTCTAGTTAAATATACTGTATATACAGTGTGTATCAAAGTACCCAGTAAATACTAGATGCTCAATAAATATTGAGTGACCAAATAAGTAAAACATGTAGCTATAAAGATAACAGTGTGGATTAAATTACACTGTGGACCTGTGCCCATGAAATAATGTTAGGTAGGGAAAAAGACACCATCCTCTAAGAGTGTCTCTTACATTAAGATGAATCAGGATATGTTATAGATAGATTGTCTCTCCAAGTGAATTAAAAAATCAAAATATACCAGTTGTATCACTAGAACATCTTGAAAATAAATGCTATCTATCCTCGTAAGATCACTGGTGTGGCTAAGGTATTTCATTGGCCACAGTTCCTGATTTCAGCTCTAGTGATTTTCAGATCTGTGATATTGATCTCTTGGGCTTCTAAGTTGCTGAAACGCCAGCTTCTGGGCCCACCCAGATTGCTGGCTGGCATCCTCCCCTAAGTAAGCACTGCATTCTCTTATAACAGGGTGGGGCCTGAATCTCCTGCCCAGGATTTCAGCCAGGACAGTGGGGAAATGCCTATGTGGCTCAAGGCGTCTGTCTGGGAAAATTACTGAATTCTACTAAGCTACCCAAACCATTTTTTAAAGCCCAACTACATTAAAAAGTGAATTTAATGAATCATAATCAAAATGTTTCTCTTTCTATGAAGTTGTTTCAGGTCACACTTTTTTTTTAACGACCCTGTACTTTGACTGTTACTCATGCTTTGAGTAAAGTTATGACTGTAAGGAGTGTGGGTTTCAAACTACTATCTGCTGGTACACTGGGATTCCACAAACTAGACCGATGTGTTGCCACAGCTAAAATCAAATCTTGGTGGTCTTTTTCCCAGGTCCAATAAAAGTTGGTAGATAGAATTTTGTCAATTGTATGATTCTTCTCTGTAAATGTTTTTGATGCATTAATACCTGCTACCAAATTTAAAAGGTTATAAGGAAGCATTATGGGAATATTTGGCCAGCTGAATATTCTTGGTCTAATAGCTTGTCTTTGTGGCCATGTGTATTCCTGGTGGTTTTATGTTATATACATATATTTTTTTGCTAGTAAATTGTTCCTTGTTCATCAAATTGAATTAAATGTGTATTTATCAGAGGTAGCAAAGGCCAACTTGATTTCTAGGTGCTCCACTCCTGGACTAGGTGTGCAAAATATAAAATCCAAATATTCTTATGTAATTTGTACAGATCATACACTCATAGGCACTACTTACTTTAATGAAAATAACCGTTGGTAATGAAAGTATAAATCTAAGTTCAGGTCATCCCTGGCTTATTTCTTCAATATAATGACTTCTGGAAAAGCGCTGGGAGAGTGTGCCCTGGTTTTTGGCACTCAACCTGTAATTAAGACTCCTCCCTTATTCCCTAACCTAAGGCACAAGTTGGGACTTTCTAGAACCCTATCTGACTGATAATACCTGCTCTAGGTCTAGTGCTGTGCTATGTCCTGAAGTTACTAAGGACAAAATACAGTTTGGTGGGTATTTTAAGAGCACATAAACATCTAATCAGAGTACTATTTATTAAGTCTTAGAAAAATGTACCAACTTCTGTGAGAGTACAGAAAAATGGTGACTATCAGAAAAAGTCAGGCACGGTTTCACAAAGAGGTGACGTTTGAACTAAGCCTTGAAAAGCATGAATATGCCCACTGAATGTCAGATAAGGTATAGGGAGAAGGGATGGATAAGCAATTGCAGACATAGAACAGTGCAGGTATAGTCACAGGTGTGTGGCACGAGAGAGGTGGGTTCTACTCAGCATAGGATGTGCTGGGGAGCAATGCAGATGGTGAGGCTGGAAATGATAGACAGGGGTTGGGATCATGAAAGAAAGGCTGGGGCACTTGAACATTGGCTTGTGGGAATGAAGAACTACTAAGGAATTTTAGCAGATAAGTGAAACAATGACATTTACATTTAGAAAAACCTCTGGCTACATTTTGGAGACTAGATTGAAGGTATGGGAAACCAGTTAGGAGCCTGTTGTAGAAGTCAAATTCAAGAATTGTTTTGAGCCTGGCCAAAGTGGCTCAGTTGGTGGAGTGTTGTCTTGTACGCCGAAAGTTTGCCACTTCAATGTCTCTGTCTCTCTGTCTCTCCCTTCTTCTCTCTAAGCATGTCCTCTGTGAGGATTAAAAAAAAAAAAAGAATTGTTTTGACAACATGAGAGTGGGACACGGGGGCGGCGGGGGGAGTACATGGTGGGAGCAGGAAGTAGAGGACAGGGAGAAGCCTTAAAAAAATGTTACAGGTTGGGGGGTGGGAATGGCTGGGGAGAGTTCAATAGGGGAAAAATGAGACATATGTAATACTTTCAACAATAAAGAATTTATTTTTTAATTTTTTTATTGATTTCAGAGAGGAAGGGAGAGGGGAGAGAGAGATAGAAACATCAATGATGAAAGAAAATCATTGATGCCTCCTGCACGCTCCCTACCTAGGCATGTGCCCTTGACCAGAATAGAACCCTTCAGTCCGCAGGCCAGCACTCTATTCACTGAGCCAAACCAGCCAGGGCAACAATAAAGAATTTAAATTTTAAAAAAATGTTACAGGTTGCCCGGCTGGTGTGATTCAGTGGTTGAACATTGACCCATGAATCAAGAGGTTCAATTCCCGGTCAGAGCACATGCCCAGGTTTCAGGCTCCATGCCTAGTAGGGGGTGTGCAGGAGGCAGCCAATCATGTTTCTCTCTCATTGATGTTTCTATCTCTATCCCTCTCCTTTCCTGTCTCTCTAAAAATCAATTAAAAGTTGTTTATAAAAAAAAAAGTTACATGTTTCTCAAAAGGCAAATGATGCTCAGATAAGCAGGTAGGGTTACCAAATCTGTCTTTCCTCATGTATAAAATGGGACCAGTTATCTTTCCCCCTCCTGTCTTAAGGGCTTACTGAAATGGCAATGAAATGTAAAGGTGTGTCATAGTGATCTTTATCCATAAAATAAATACATGAGGTTGAATGATATGAAATTGCCTCTTTTATAGCTAAAAAAAAAAATCAAGTATCACAATTTCAGTGATTTAACCACGTAGCTTGTGGATTAGTTTTTCCCTGTTACTTCCTGTCTTCTTTTCAGCCATATCATTGCCATCCTTTCTTTCTTTCTTTCTTTCTTTTTTTTTTTAAGATGAGCAATACATTTCATCAAGGGGGTTTCCAGAAAGGTTAGGAAAGCAAGTGTGGTAGAAAAGTGTACAGGCTTTGAAGTCAGATAAACCTGGAATCAGCTTTAGCTCTGTAATTTATTAACTATGATCTTCATTAAGTTACTGTGTTTCAGCCTTATTATTTTCATCTGGAAAATGGAAATAATGCCTGTCTTGCAGTGTTATTAAATGAGAACATTCATGACTTGTTTGTGTGGGGCATGTAAAAGGTGCTGAATAAAAGTTAGTTTCAACTGTTCCTTACTCCACCCCTTCCTTTTTTCTTTCTTTTTTTTTTTTTTAACTTGTTTACAGGTTTGGTATAGAATTCTAGTTATCTGCTTCCTTGTGTCCCAGGAAAGCAGAGTTAATAGCTACATACCAGGGATTTTGGTGTGTATCAGAAATGTTCAGCTGTCATAATCTTAGGCCAAAATATTTTAAACTAAGTGACCATTTATATTATCAAATATCATTCCATGGAATTGCTTTAGTGCACAATTTGTGTCAAGTTTTTCTGGAAAGCCACAAGTCTCATCACTTGTCACATAATTCAAGAAGTACTAATTTAGCCCAGACTTCTAACAAATTCATGCATACAGACTGTGTCATATTCCCCTGGAAATGACATCACATCTGTTGTGTGTGTGTGTGTGTGTGTGTGTGTGGGTGTGAGAGAGAGAGAGAGAGAGAGAGAGAGAGAGAGAGAGAGAGAGAGAGAGATAACTGTTTGCAAAGGAAAAATCTGCTTGAAATAGTATGTATGTCCTTATATTCCTGACTGAATCCACCCCCAAAAGGTGAACTCACAATTGCCAACCCTCTACGCTGCTGGGTCCAAGTAGCACAACTGGGTTTCTGTCTGTTTCCCATTTTAACATTTTCTCTGTTGATGAGTTCTGATTTTGCATGAAATCAGTGGTTTTGTTTTTTGAGCTCCTACTTTGTGCAAGCCCTATTCTTCTTACAGCATGTATATGACAAACAGGACAGACAAAATCTTTGCACTCATGAGCTTACATTTTTGTGACAACAATCAAATAAGATATTTTCAGAGTGGATGAGTGCTATCCAGGAAATAAATAGGCTAATGGGTAGGCGGAGGATAACTTAGAAAGGGTTGTCAAGGAATGAGGTGAAAATGAGTTTGGCATATTTGAAGAACAGAATGGGATTTTTTTTTCTCTCTTTTGTGTGTGTGACACAGGGATAAAGGGGTAGAAGATGCAGTAAATAAGCAGGGGACAGATAAAAATTGCTCTCTGAGCTCTGGCCTCCAGCATCCCTGGAAGGTTGGATCTGTATCTACCCACTGTCCAGGGGTGGGCAAACTTTTTGACTGAGGGCCACAATGGGTTCTTAAACTGGACCGGAGGGCCGGAACAAAAGCATGGATGGAGTGTTTGTGTGAACTAATATAAATTCAAAGTAAACATCATTACATAAAAGGGTACGGTCTTTTTTTTTTTTTAGTTTTATTCATTTCAAACGGGCCGGATCCGGCCCTCGGGCCGTAGTTTGCCCACGGCTGTCCTAGCCTCTTTGTTCCACAATGTTGGTAACAATAACCAACCACCTCATAGCCATAGACATACCCTGGACCTTCTCAAGACCTGGCACTCCACTTTAGAGAGCTTACATTCTAGTATGTTAAATCCCTGCCTGTCATCTCCTAGCTTCCTATCTCTCACTCTTTGACTCCTGTCATACCTTCTCCTTGATATCCTTGCTTTTGGCCTCACTGTTTTCTCCCAAGTCCATCACTCCCCTAAATATTTTGCTTCCTTCCCTATTCTCCCTTGACCTTGTAGTACAGCATGAAAACCAGTATGATCCTCTTTCTGCCACACCTATTCCTAAAAATCTAAACTCTGTATCAGTCCAATTATCTGCCTTCTTCACTCCTATGCTTGGGCTCCTGAGCACAACCATGCAAATTGGCTCTAATGCAGCTGTGGTCATCTCTTCACAATAGGTATGAATTAATTAACTAACAAAACGGATTAGTCCATTCATTCATTTGGCAAATATTTACTTACTATCCATTATATGCCAGGCAGTGTGCTACCTGTTAAAGAGAAAACAGTAGATGGTAGACAAAAATTGACAACAGATACATTCCCTGCCTTCATAGAATTATATTCTAGCAGAGGAGAGAGACCTTGTCCACTAATATAGAAATATATCATTACTAGTCTGAGGGATCAGGGAAGGCCTTCCTGAGAAAGTGACATTTAATTTCTGGCCTAAAGGAAGGGCTCAAATAAGCTAAGTGAAAGTAGAAGTGGAATGAAAGGTCTCTCCATGTAAAGGGAAGAATGTGAAGGCCCTGAGAGAGGAAAGAGGAAGGAAATGAAAGTGGGCCTTGTGTATGGAGGGGTTTGATGGCAAGGCTGAAGAAGTCAAGGTGAACCAGATCTTTGGGTCATTTTAAGGATTTTGAACCCTTAGGATTTTATGCAGAGAATGACATTGTCTGATTTGCCTTGTCTTTTAAAAGAGGTCAACTCATTTGTAGTGTGTTGAATGGAGGTAAGTAAATCAGATAGAAACTGTTATAATTGTCTACTCAAAGGCTGGTGGC
>NW_005871109.1:659715-716632 GCF_000147115.1 Myotis lucifugus
GAGTAAATCAGATAGAAACTGTTGTATTTGTCTACTCAAAGGCTGGTGGCTTAGTGGAGATAGATTTGAGAACCTTCTCCAAACTCCAAAAGGCCCATTATCTAGTTTTGACTCCTCCCACTACCACCACCACTACCATCACTACTACCAATTTTGGCTATTGAGTTGCTTCCTACTTCTTAGGAAACTAAAAATGTCAGGTGTGAACTTCCTCAATTTCCTGCCTCTACACCATTTAGCTAACTGCATGCCCTTCACCTTCTTCCTGCCAATCTCAGAGAAAGAGGGTCAGGTCTCTTTTCTGAGGCCCATCACTCCCCCCTCTACCTTATCTCCCTCCTCCAGGACCAATAACTATGCTCTATTGCTTGTCTACTCCTTGTCCTGAAGCAAACTCAATTATCTTCCAGTTAGAAAAGCAAAACCCACTAACCTCCTGTCACCCTAGATATTACCTTATCTGTCACCCTATCTCTCCTTCCCTTTACAACACATTTCATATAGTCTATTCTCCCTATGTCAAGAATGGTCATGCTCACCAATATTCCATATACCCCTCACATTTTCCAGCTCCTTTGACTTGCTTCCTACTTAGGCAGACCTAGGTAACTATTATCTCACTTTAGACCAAAATATAGAGTAGCTGGCAAGTGACCTTCCAATGAGCTCTTTTTGCTGAGGTAACAATAGAGGGAGTTTTGTCTCCTAAAAGTTACAACTTCAAGATGATGGAGCCTCCATTGCTCTGAGCTCGTAAGTGACTGTGTAGAGCATAGAATGTAGGAAAGAAATGAATGGTTGCTGTAAGTCACTGAAATTTAGGGAATGGTTTGTTACCACAGCATAGTCTATCTAACTAATGCCTTTACTATCTCTACTTCCTCACCTCCAGAAGAATTATATTATTTCTGACATATTTTTTTAGCCCTCAGATTCCTCCTCTTCATTGACAGTTTACTCAATCAAATGCCACCACAATTCTTTATTGCTAAATTATCTAATTTGATTTCTCTGTATCATGTGACATAGCCGTCTATTCTCTTCTTGAAGCTTCTCTTCTGGCTGTTATGATACTAGCAGCTCTTGGCTTTCCTCCTACTTCTCTAGGACATATGTTTTGGAGGTAATAGGACTTTTTTCTCATTCCATCGAAGTAGCATCAATGGCTGTTATCAAGT
Source organism: Myotis lucifugus (assembly GCF_000147115.1). Lineage (NCBI taxonomy): Eukaryota > Metazoa > Chordata > Mammalia > Chiroptera > Vespertilionidae > Myotis > Myotis lucifugus. The sequence goes on from NW_005871109.1 coordinate 660,894, forward strand.
CGAACTCCCATTGAAAAAGACTATGGCTTTCCAATCTAAGTTCATTAAACTGACATTTGAGACTCTCAACAATTTAGCCACAACCTATTTTTCCAGCTTTAGCTTCTATTCCCCTTTTCACAGCTTACCCTTTACCCAAGAGGGGCTTGCTGAGCTTCTCTCCTTTCTGACCTTCGTCATGCTGTTTCCCATATCTGCACATGCTTCCGTTTTGTTTTCTCCTTACAAATATTTAGACATGTGTGCAAGGATGCTTGTATAAGGATTGCTTATAATAGTAAAATTTTGGAAATGATCTAAATGTACATCTTTAGGATAGAATAAAGAAATTTTATAGACATGCCATGTCTGAAATGCACTCTTTCTCACCGAAACAAGGAAATAAACCAAGAAAACAGAAGTCCCAACAAGGAAAAGAGACGAAGAGCACCTAAAAGGTGGCAGTGAAGATAAATCCTAGGATCACAGCTTTGCACCAGGTATAAAGGGCAACCAATTCTGATAAGAGCAAGGTGATTCAAAAGATTTATCTTGTGGGCTATCACCAGGCTAAAACTGATGAAAACACTGGTACATGTGATCTCTCAAATAAGGGTATAACCTAAGAAAGGAAGATACAAATTCTAGTCAACAAGAACTCTAATTCAGGACAAGTTGGGGAAATTTTTCTCAGAATGACAGGGAAGGAAAGTCCCAGGAGGGCTCAAGTACAAATAGTTCCAGCAGGAAAACGAAGGTCCCCAAGAAGGATGTATTTAAGAGAAACATTGGAACTGACATTACCTGATGCCATTGATCATAAAGAAAATTATAGTGAAAGATTATTAGAAAGTGTTAGAAGAGTTACCTGTAGGTAATTATTGCAAGGAAAATTTGCCAAATGAAAAATCAAGATGACTGTTAACTTTAGGAAAAGCAAAGGTAGAAAAAGAAATATAATATTGATGCTTCAATGGTCAGTTGTAAATAACATTTGCATAGGGGTCATAAAGTAAACACTGAATACTGATTTAGCCCAAATTAGTCCTATCGGGAACATGGGGGAGAAGAAACAGAAGGGATGGGGATGTAAAAGAGCTAAATGCTAATTTACATAAAAGAAGTCACTGTATTATGTCTAAAATGGGTTAATCAAAGATAGCAATAAGAACATATTATTGCCGAAACCGGTTTGGCTCAGTGGATAGAGCGTCGGCCTGCGGACTGAAGGGTCCCAGGTTCGGTTCCGGTCAAGGGCATGTACCTGGGTTGCGGGCACATCCCCAGTGGGAGTGTGCAGGAGGCAGCTGATCGATGTTTCTCTCTCTCATCGATGTTTCTCTCTATCCCTCTCCCTTCCTCTCTGTAAAAAATCAATAAAATATATTTTAAAAAAAGAACATATTATTTAGGGAAAACAGAGATCTATAAATGCCAAAAGAAAGAACTAGGACAGTTACCTCTTGGCAAAGGACTTGGGGGAATGGGCAGGGGAGAGGCAAGGCAAGAAATGATTGCTTTACTCAGGAGTGAGATTGGTAGGAAGAGGGTTTTTGATTATCACTTTATATTTTCTGTTATATTCATTTTTTTTTACAATAAGCATGAATTACTTTGATATTTTAAATAAAAAATAATAAAGCCAATCTGCTGTCCCTATTTTCTGCCTTTGGCAATTCCATCTCCAGGTTGTTGAGTCCATCTGCAGCCCTCACCATCTCCAGTCTCAAGCCCTGTGTGTGGGTGTCTCCCTTGTTTGAATGACAGTGGGGCAATGGCTCTGTGGTTTCTCTTCTCAATCAGGAGCTCATCTCAGTTATCAGCAAGCTCCTATCTTCATACCATCTCCAAAGGACAGGAAGCTGTGGCTCCCTCAGCCAAGTTAGCCGTGTCTTGAACACCAAGGAGCCTCTATCAGACCATGGCCTGCTGTGCAGTATATTTCTCTATTTTGAAGTCCTCTCCTCCAACCCTTAACTTATTCACACTAAATAGTTCTTTCCATCTTTGTACCCCCACCCCCGCCACCCCCCCACCAATGCCTGGAACAGGCATTTCCTGGAACATAATATCATAGCTATAACTAATTAAGTTTGCTTTTGGATCTCACATGAGAAAACACCCTGAAATCAACTTTGACATTCATAGTCTATAGTTAAAAGCTGGAAGCGGCAAGTAAACCTACCCAACCTTTGCCCCAGACAAAGACATTATCTTTATTAGATGGATTAGGGCACAAATCTGCCCTCTGCTATGGAGAAAGACACTTTCTCTGTCTTCCAAGACTCTCTGGTATACAAACACCCTTGAAAAGATTGTCTAGAACAAAGTTGATACAAGATGCGCAGAAGTACAGTGGAGAATTGTCTCCCCAGACTGACCCATAGAAACTGTGAGATAATGAACATTTGCTGTTTTAAGCCATTAAGATTTGGAGTAATTTGTTGTACAGCAATAGATAATACATTTATATATTTTTATTTCTAGTGCTCTTAATTCTTAGTGTAGACCTAGATTTTCATTTGGTATAATTTTCCTTTTGTCTGGAGTACTTCTTTTAAACTTTCTTCCAGTGCTGGTTTGCTAGTAATGACTTTTTAATCTTTTTTTTGTTAATGTGTAAAGGTCTTTATTTTATTTTTTTGTTTTCTTTTATACAGCTTTATTGAGTTATGATGTACATACCACAAAATTGACTATTGAAACTTTATAAATGCAATAATTTGGTAAATTAATAAAGTTGTGCATCTATCACCATAATCCAGTTTCAGAACATTATCATCTCTCCAAAAAGTTCCCTGGATATCCATTCAGTAGTTAATCTACACTCCCACCCCAGACCTAGGCAACCACTTAATTTCTTTAAATTTGCTTTTTCTAGGTATTTCATATAAATAGAATTACATATGTAGTTTTTGGTTCTGATTGGTAGTTTTTCAGGTTCATCCATGTTGTAGCATGTATCAGGAGTTCATTCCTTTTAAATACTGAATGATGTACCATTATATGGATATACCATATTTTATCTTTCGCCAATTGAACATTTAGATTTTTTTCCCCATTTCTGACTATAATGACTAATACTGCTATGAACATTTTTATACATTTTTGTATGGACATATATTTTCATTTGTCTATCACAGAAATAGAATTGTATAATAATTTTTGGAGAAATGGACAAACTGTTTTCCAAAGTGGTTGTACCATTTTATATTCCCACCCATAGTGCATGAGGGTTCTGATTTCTGTACATCCTCACCAACACTTGGTATTACATATCTCTCTTATTATGCCCCTCTAGTGAGTGTATAGTGGCATCTCATATCTTCTTTTTATTGAAGTATAGTTGACATACAATATTATATTAGTTGTAGGTGTACAACATAGTGATTTAATATTTATCTGCCTTACAAAATTATCATCAGAATAAGTCTAGTAATTGTCACCATACAAAGTTGTTATAATATTATTGACTACATTCACTATGCTGTATATTGTATCACTATGACTTACATGTTTTATAACTGGAAGTTTGTACGTTTTAACCCCCCATTTATTTATCTTCTTTTTGCCCATTTATAAATTGGGTTACTTTCTTTTATTATTGAACTAGAAGCCCAGTGCACAAAATTTATGCACTCGGGGGGCGGGGGGGGGGGCGTTCCTCAGCCCAGCCTGTGCCCTCTCACAGTCCAGGAGCCCTCGGGGGATGTCCAACTGCCACAGAGGCAGGAGAGGCTCCTTCCACCACCTGCGCTCGCCAGCCGTGAGCCTAGCTCAGGGCTTCTGGCTGAGCAGCGCTCCCCCTGTGGGAGAACACTGACCACCAGGGTGCAGTTCCTGCATTGAGCGTCTGTCCCCTGGTGGTCAGTGTGTGTCATAGCGACCCGTAGTTTCACTGTTTGGCTGATTTGCATATTAGCCTTTTATTATATAGGATTGTGAGAGTTCTTTATTTATTCTAGATGCAAATCTTTTATCAAACATGTGATTTGCAAATATTTTATCCCAACCTAAGCCTTGTCTTCTAATTTTCTTAATGGTGTCTTTAATTTTGAAGTCCAACTTATCAATTTATTCTATGGCTTCTGCTTTTAGTGCTATATCTAAAAACTCATTTCCCAATCGAAGACCATGAAGATTTTCTCCTACATTTTCTTTTAGAAGGCTTATAATATTAGCTCTTACATCTAGGTCTATGAACCATTTAAATTAATTTTGTGTATAGTATAAATTAAGGGTCTGAGTTAATATTTTTTGCATGTGGATATGCAATTGTCCCAGCACCTTTTAATTGTCCTAGTTACCTTTTCTTTGTGGTGAGAACACTTTTAAGATCTATTCTCTTAGCAGATTTCAAGTATACAATGCAGTATTATTAACTATAGTCACCATGTTGTACACTAGATCCCAAGAAGTTATTTATCCTGACGACTGAAACTGTATCCTTTGACCATTTCCCCCACTCTCTAGTTCTGGCAACCATCAATCTACTCTCTGTTTCTATGAGTTCAACTTTTTAAAACTCCACATGTAAGTGCTATCATTTAGCATTTGTCTTTCTGTCTGGCCTATTTCACTTAACAATGTCCTCCAGATTCCTCCATATTGTCACAAATGGCAGGATTTTATTCTTTTTTAAGGATGAATAATAATAATAATAATAATAATAATATATTACATTTTATTTTGGGGGGAGTTTATTTGTTTTTTATTTTTAAATTTCTTTATTGATTAAGGTATTACATATGTGTCCTTACCCCCCCATTACCCCCCCCACTCATGCCCTCACCCCCCTGGTGTCTGTGTCCATTGGTTAGGCTTATATGCATGCATACAAGTCCTTTGGTTGCTCTCTCCCCCTTACCTCCACCCTCCCCTACCTTCCCTCTGAGGTTTGATGGTCTGATCGATGCTTGTCTGTTTCTGGATCTGTTTTTGTTCATCAGTTTATGTTGTTCATTATATAAATGAGTGAGATCATGTGATATTTATCTTTCTCTGACTGGCTTATTTCACTTAGCATAATGCTCTCCAGTTCCATCCATGCTGTTGCAAATGATGAGTTCCTTCCTTTTTACTGAAGCGTAGTATTCCATTGTGTAGATGTACCACCGTTTTTTAATCCACTCATTGCTGATGGGCACTTAGGCTGTTTCCAAACTTAGCTATGGTGAATTGTGCTGCTACGAACATAGGGGTGCATATATCCTTTCTGATTGATGTTTCTGGGTTTCTTGGGATATATTCCTAGAAGTGAGATCACTGGGTCAAATGGGAGTTCCATTTTTAGTTTTTTGAGGAAACTCCATACTGTTCTCCACAGTGGCTGCACCAGTCTGCATTCCCACCAGCAGTGTATGAGGGTTCTTTTTTCTCCGCATCCTTGCCAGCACTTGTCTTTTGTTGATTTGTTTATGATAGCCATTCTGACCAGTGTATATTACATTTTCTTATCCATCCATTCATTTAGGCTCTTACCATATTGTGGCTTTTATGATTATCTTACAGTAAACATTGGAATGCAGATATCTCTTTTTTTTTCTTTACTGATTAAGGTATTACATATATGTCCTTACCCTCCCCGCCCCCCCTTGACAGATATCTCTTTGAGATACTCATCCTCAGTGTGTTTTCTTTGTTTTTCTTTTTTTATATTTTTATTGATTTCTTACAGAGAGGAAGGGAGAGAGATAGAGAGCTAGAAACATCGACAAGAGAGAAACATCGACCAGCCGCCTCCTGCACATCTCCCACTGGGGATATGCCCGCAACCAAGGCACATGCCCTTGACCGGAATCGAACCTGGGACCCTTCAGTCTGCAGGCCAACGCTCTATCCACTGAGCCAAACCGGTTTCGGCAGTTTTCTACGTTTCTTCTGCTTGTGGTTCATGGAGCCTCTTGAATCTGTGAGTTTATAGTTTTTATCAAATGTGGAAAATTTGGGGCCGTTGATTTTTCAACTATTTCTTCTGTCCCCTCCTCATCCTCTTTCAGGATTTTGAATTATACATATATTAGGCCCCTAGGAGTTTTTTAATAGCTCAGTGATGCTCCATTCTCTTTTTGTCATTTTTAGTCTTTTCTTCTCTTTTTAATTTCAGTAATATTTTCTTCTTCAGAGTCTAATTGGTTAGTCCCAAATTTGTTAGTATATATTTCTAGTACTAAGACTCATCTAATTTTTCTTCCCACTTTCAGGGATCAGTGTCCTGAACAGCCTGTTGTCCAATGTCCGAAAACAGTTATTTCATGTATTTTGTCTATCTTATAATTGTTTTAAGCAGAAGGTCAAATCCATTGCCTGCTACTCCATCTTGGCTGGAAGTGGACGTCCTTTATTCCAATAGCTTCCTAAATTTTCTCTAGGTATTGTCTCTCATTGCTCAAATTTGGTACACATGCATTGGATTGGTCTTGGAATATTTAGATGACAACTGTAAAAAAATATTAAAAATTCCCATAATTCCCCTGTAGTAATAACTGGTTAGGTTTTTTTATAGTTCATATTTCCTTCAGGTCTTCTTTCTAGCTTTTGATTTTCTTGGTGTTTACATCAGCCTTCCCCTTACATGACTTCTTGCTAGCCCTTGACACTTATGACCACTTCCTCATTTAAAAATTTTTGTTCACTATTAGGTTCCAGGAAATCTCTCTCTCCTGATTTTATTTCAACCCTTTCAAATGCTAAGAATCCTCTCTCACAGTCTCCTTCACAAATTTCTTTTCCTCCATACACCCTTAGATAAGAACTTCTTTCTTGATCCTCCTCTCACTCAATATGGATCTACATTCTCCCTGAGTGATTTCAATTTTATCCATGGCTTTAGTTATCATTCATCTGCTTATGACTCACAAATTTATATTTCAGAATCTCTCTTCCCAATATCATATATATATGATATATATATATATATTTGGATGTCTCACAATGTGTTCCAAATGGAACTCATAATCTTCCCCAACAACCTGCTCTGCATCTTGGTTCCATCCCAGTGAATGGCACTAACATCCACCTTTCTTCCCAAGCTAGAAACAGAGAAGCCATGCTCAACTGGTCTTTCCTTCTTCTTCTTAACCCCATATATTTAATAGAAACATGTAATTCTTGTCTAGTTTATCTCCTAAATATCTCTCTTCTTCACACCTGTGCCTTGTTTTCCCCACAATCCTGTTTTTCACACCTTCATTATATCTCACCTAAACTATTGCAACAGCCTCTGATCTGGTCTCTGGATGAGTGCTGGATACCCTGTGGTCTTTACAAAACACCAATTAGATTATGTCACTCTCTTGATTAAAGAGCTCCAAGGTTTCCCCATCACACAAGATAAAATCTAAACCTTTAGCTTAGTATGTGCAAGGCTCCACACAGTCTGCCTCCAGACTCCTTTTCAGTCTTACCTCCTGATCATCCCAGATATATCATTCCCAAATGCATCATCCCCTCTGCTTTTTCACATGCCCCTTTTGCTGCCCGGAAAGTCCTCCCCATTTCTCTTTTTCACAAATGTTTTCTCATGTTTCAAGAGATAGCTGAAATGCCCATTCTTCAGTGAATCTCTCCCTAGAACACTTCAAGAAATGCACCCCCCTATTCCTCTCATACCCTGGGCGTTCCTGCATTCAACCATCATTGCACTTGTCCCAGTGGCCTGTGATTGTGCTTTCCCATCTATTTCTCCTACTGGACTGTGTGCTCTTCCAAAACCGTGGTCATCTTATGCCTCTATGGCAGCGGTTCTCAACCTGTGGGTCGCGACCCCTTTGGGGGTCGAACGACCCTTTCACAGGGGTCGCCTAAATACATCCTGCATGTCAGATATTTACATTATGATTCATAACAGTAGCAAAATTACAGTTATGAAGTAGCAACGAAAATAATTTTATGGTTGGGGGTCACCACAACATGAGGAACTGTATTAAAGGGTCGCAGCATTAGGAAGGTTGAGAACCACTGCTCTATGGACTTATCTCTCTCACAAGGGCTCAGTATAACAATGCTCGGTAAGTGCTCAGTAAGTGTTTGTGTAATACTTGGTTTCCTCACTGAGGTCCATAGTAGGCTTTGGAGGGCCCCTGAGCTCTGGGTAGTGTAGGTAAAACTGTCCTTTTTGAGGACATTTTCCTGGAAACAAGATCCCATTCTACTCACCAGATTTTCAGAGGGGCCTGGATTCACAAAAGTTTACGTATCTCTACCTTAGGGAGAAACTGTAGCCAGGATATTGTTTTTAGAAACCTCATGATTGGTCAGAGCCTAAACTTCACTGTGTGAATGGGAGGACTTCCTGCTGTAGCTCATGTCCCTAAGACCTGTGAAGAGGAGAGAGCTGGAGGGGGGGGTGAGCAGCAGCTCTCCACAGTAGGTGGGAACATACAAAAGGCTACATTTGAAAAGCCAGGTCTCTCTCTCTCTCTCTCTCTCTCTCTCTCTCTCTCTCTCTCTCTCATTTCCCTTTCATGCTCATGAGCACCCATACTAGGATGAACGCAAACTTGAAATCCTAACACACACACACCTCTGCATGCACACAAATATGCACACACAGACACACAGCCAGGCATGTCCATACACACCCATCGGCACGCACACAGATGAACATGCACACACAAACCGGCCACATACAAATACGCAGAATCACACGCAGCCTGGCCCATGCATGTTCCCTATGTAACCACTCACACGGCCATGCGTGTGAGAATCACACAACCTGGCTCCGCCCTCCCTCCTGCAGAGCGAGCGAGCGCGGCCCCTGGCATGGGGCCGGGAGAGACAGCCGAGCGGAGCCATCTGTCAGGCTGAGGTTCCTGCGCCGCCCATCCTGCCTGAGCTCAGCCGCTCGGCATGCGGGGCATGCAGCCTCACTATTCCCTCCTCGGCTGAATCATGCTGAGGGAGCTGGCCCGGCCAGAGTTTATCAAATCGGAACAGAATTTTGGCAAAACAGATGATTTGTGAGCTTGGCATTTGTGGGCCCAGGAGGTGGAGACCTGGAGGGGGAGAGGGGAGAAGAGGAGGTGAGGAAAGAGGAAAATTGTTTCTCAGGATACTGAGAGACCATGGAGGTGACATCCGAGTCAAGGTCTTAAAGAACAGATAGAAGTTCCGAGGCAGAGAAGTGAGAGTGGGGAGAAGGTGTTCTTGGGACAGGGTATTCCAGGCAGAGAGAACAAGATTGTATATTGATACCATTATAACACATAAGATTATCAATATTTCTCCCTCTGGCTTCTTCACATACCCTTTCCTCGTTCTATTTCTCTGCCTCACATATTGATAAAACCAACCTAGTGTTTAAGAGCACAGGCTCTGGCATTGGCCGGCGTGGCTCAGTGGTTAGAGCGTCGGCCTGCTCTAACCATTGAGCAGGTCTAATTACTGAGGGTCCTGGATTCAATTCCCCGTCAAGGGCATGAACCTGGGTTGCAGGTTTGTTTGTCTTTTTTTTTTTTTTTTTAAAAAAATGATGTCTTAGAGGAAGGGAGAGGGGAGAGAGAGATAGAAACATTAATGATGAGAGAGAATCATTGATCGGCTGCCTCCTACACGCCCCCTACTGGGGACCGAGCCCACAAACCGGGCATATGCTCTTCTTGACCATAATCGAACCCGGGATCCTTCAGTCTGAAGGCCCATGCTCTATCCACTGAGCCAAAACAGCTAGGGCTGTAGGTTTGATCCTCCGCTTGTGGGAGGCAACCAATCATTGTGTCTCTCTCACATCCATGTTTCTCTCTCTCTTTCCTCTCTTTCTCTCTCCCCCTCCCCCCTCCCTTCCATCCTCTCTAAAAATCAATGGAAAAATATCCACCGGTGAGGTTAAAAAAAAGAGCATAGGCTCTGAACTCTGAAAGACTGTGATCGCGCCCCTTACTACCCATATGAGCTTAGGCAAAGTCACTTACATCTTACAAATAAAGACAAAAATTGTATTTGCTTCATAAGATTGTTGAGAACGTTAAATGAAATCACAAATTTAAGGAGCAGACCTGGCACAAGGTAATGCTCAAGAAATGTTAGCCGCTCTTATTTTTATTGTCATAGTTAAGAAGCGTTAAGCACCAAGGAATAGAGAACCTAACTCAAACTGGCATAAACAGGAAGGAGATTCTTCATCGCGTATAATGGGGAGACTTGGAGTAGAGTGGGCTCCGGGCGTGGAATAATCAGGGCTCTGACTTTATTTCTCTGCAGTTCTCCTAGCTCTGTCCTCTGTTTGTATTGGCTTTGTCTACAGACTGGCTTCCCTCTTTGTCTAGAGGTGGCCGTGTCACCATGTCCTGCGCAACTGTGACAACATGCTTCCTTGTTCACATCCATCCTGATAGAGAACAAAACCTCCTCCCCCAAACAGAAATATAAATCCCTTCTTTCAATCTGGTTAGGCCAGCTAAGGTTGAGTGCCTGCCCCTGAACCAATACAGGGACCAGGGGGATTCCCTGGGTTAGCTAAGCCTGGCTTCCTGAACCAGTCACTGTGAGTGAGGTTGGGCTGCCAGGATTGGCTTACACTAACTGGGATCCACCCCCAGAGTTGGAGATGGAGTCCAGCTTTCTCCTGGTCACATGGCAAGGGGGAGGGGCTCTGTTAGAGAGGAGGGAGAAATATCTGGATGTTGCCGGGACAGCCAACAATATCCTCTGTTATCATAACTATTTTATTTTGGGCATGGTAGTTCACATGGATCTTTTCAGACCTTGGTTCAAATGACTCCTTACCAATTAGGTCTTCCTTGACCATGAGACCAGTTACATAAAAGCTCGCTCGCTCTCTCTCTCTCTCTCTCTCTCTTCTCCTCTACTTCTCTCCTGTTCTTCCTATATCCCTCACCCTGCATTAATTTTATCTAAAGCACTTATCACCACCTGATATGTCATTGTGTCCTTCTTCTAGAAAACAAATTCCATGACAGTAGAGGTTCTGGTTTGTTCACTGCTGTATTTCTAGTACCTAGAAGAGTCCTAGCCCATCGTAGGCACACAATAACAATTTCTTGAATGAATCAGTGATTCTGGCCTGAGCCAGATGCCTTTGATCTTCACCTATTATGGGACCTGGGAATGGTTGAAACTTTCACAGATCCTTCTTTTCTTCTACATAGTATTGATTATAAATCTTTTTCTTCTCCTTTTTCATGATAATGGTTACCTATTATTCTCTACGTGTAAAATATTAAATATTTTGTGTTCAAATAAAATTAGAAAACCAGAGTGGTTCTTCTTTCTTGCAAAGATTTAAGACATGGCATCTCAGTTTTTTGAGAACTGCATTTATGTTTCTATATATGTGTTTAAGAAATGCGTATGGAGTGTTTTCTGGTAGGTGCTTCTGAGTCTACCACTCCAGTTTTCTAAATATGTATCCCCTTTGAAGTCTCATTTGGTATAAATATTTTTAAATTTTAAGAAAAAAAAATCTCTGCTTTTCTCCACACCATCCCCACCCTAAAACCTGTCTGCCTCTAATGAGGGACATATCATAGGACATTCTTTTCTTGGGTGATACTTTCTGACTCTAGGACTAAACAAAAGAACAATGATAAAAATAACAACAAATGACACATATTTGTCTGGAAATTTACAATGAACCCTGCCCATTGTTTTTTTCCTTTTAGTTATAAAATTAATATGTGCTCGTAAAATATTACTTGTTTAAAATAAAAAGTGAAAGTCTCTTTATCATCTCTAATCTTACTTCCTAGAGGTAACTAGGTAACTACTGTTAATAGATTGGTGTACATTCTCCATATTTTTTTTTTGCATGCATGGCATGTCTGCCAGAATTTCACTTCCTCTTCTGTGGTACAAGTTGTTACCAGAAGCAGCTACCTGGGAAGAGATGATATTTTCTAGCCATCCTTATATCCAGGTGTGGTCATGTGTACAGCTGTTGCCATTAGAATGTGAGCAGAAAGACATGTTATTATTTCTGGGCCAAAGCTTTTAGGAAGTGAGTGTGACTCTTCCACACCCTTGTTCTCCTTCTGCCTGTTGAAGGAAATGCTTGGGGATGGCAGAACCGCAAGATGAAAGGACCCTGGGTCTTTGAATCACTGAGGGGAAAAGAGCCACCTGCCAAACAACCTTGAACTTGTGTGAGTGAGAAATGAACTTATGTTTGGATCTTTATACGTTTGGGGGCTTAATTGTTGCAGCAGCTAGAAGTACCATAATCGATATAGTATGTGCAAACACAAGCTATTTTTTGTTATATTCACCTGCACAAATTTAAAAAAAAAAAAGGATCACACATTACACCATGATGCTATTTGGCTTTCACAGCTGAGAACAGTCCTCTAAGAGGTACGGCCAGGAAGTGCAGAAGCCAGAGCTGGAAGCTGGGCCTTGGAGCCCCAAAGCCTGTGTTTTTTTCAGTGCACTCATGCCAGCCATAACCTGGCTCTAACCTACCTCTTTGATGATGCCAACATGTAAGAAGATGTTATTTGTTAGCCTTCTTTGATGACTCAGAACAGCTGCATTGCCCTCTGAGATGGGGGTGGGTGGGTAACCCAGGTAGGCTCTGCCCACCCAGGAGCCTGTGGCTTCCTGTCTTCCTCAGTTCAAGGGTTTCTCAGAGACAGAGCCTTCAATATGATCATATTTCCCAGAAGACACAGCTTGATTTGACAAGTACTGCCCCGGGGACAGGGGCCTGGGGTTGTGGTGAACACCAGCCAAGTTTGGAAGAGCCAGGTCTGAAAGCCCCCTTCTCCAGTCCAACATGAACATGGCCCCAGATCCTCAGAACTCACAGCTCGTGAGCTTATGTCCCCAGAGAGGGCTCCCTGCTTCAGGTCCCAGACACCACCAGAAAGTGAGCTGCAGAAAGCCAGGTGGCCTCAACTCCCACGGGCTTCCAGGAAACCTTGACAGTTTTAAGAAGCCCCCATTTCCTGCTTAACCTACAGAGCCTGGGTGGGGAAAGTCAGGGAGGCCCTCACTCACTGCTACTCCACCCCCAAACTTACCCTGGGGAATATCTCTGTGTGCACAGATGAAATGCTCATAGAGACAGTACCAGCAGCAGGACGGGTTGGGGAGAGAGGGCCCTCGGGTTAGTCAGACTCTGGGATCCCCCACTTCTCTGGGGCACCCTCCACACCCATTCCTTCTAGCTCCACATCCTTCTATCACCTTCTGAGCTAAAGACAGGCCCAGAGGTGAGCCAAAGCAATTGATAACTCAAAAGGTATTTCATGGATTAATTAATCAATGTTCCGCAGTGTGGGAACCATATAACATTGGTGGGACACAAAATGATTGAAGGTTTGTACATAAAGACCAATAATAAATAATTTTTAATTATTCCCCTTTCCGTTCGTTTCGACACTTTTGATTACATCAAGAGAATGTCACCATTAGGTGCTAGTAGGTCTTTAGTACCTCTCTATACCAGTAGGATGTATCAGAAAGAGAGAGAAGGCGCAAATAAATAACATTAGAAATAAAAAGGGGTCATAACTGATATAGCAGATATTAAAAAGATATTCAAACAATAAACATTTTCTAATGTAATGTAATTTTTTAAAAAAGATATTCTTTACAAAAGCAACTCAATTTTATGTATCTAAAGGCAATTCTCACAAAAAGTATGGGCTTCATCTTTATCAAGAAAATTGTAAAACTTGAATGAAAAACGTAAAATAAACCCTAAACAAATGAAGAGACGTAGCATGGGTAGGAAGAAGACACAAGTATAAACGTATCTCCCAAATTGTTCTAGAAATGTATGCAATCCCAAGCAACATACTGGCTGTGTGTGCATGTGAGTGGATTTTTTTTCTAGCTGATTCCAAAATGTATTTGGAAGACCAAAGAGGGCTGCTATTTTATATAAAGTGGTCAAGAAAAACCTTCCTGAGATTAGTCTCTGAGGACTGAAGCATTCCAGGCAGGTTGAGCCCAGGTTCTGAGCAGCAGCTGGTTTGGAATGCCTGAGGAATATGAGGAGGTCAGTGTGGCAGACTGAATAAGTGGCAGGAATGAGGTCACAGAATTAGCCAGGGGCCAGATTAGATGGGCTTTGAAGACTATGATAAGAGCTCTGGATCATTTCTGGATGGAAAGCCCAGGGAGAGTTTTGATGAAAGAATGATCCAATCTGATGTAAAGATTCTTAAAGATTTTGCAAGAGTTGGAAATATTAAGAAAACATGTTTCCAGGTGGTATGGAAATGCAGTAAAAACTGTGAAGAGAGTACACGAATGATTGCAATTTTGGAAATTCTGCCTTCAGGAACTCCTTGGGTCAGAGATGTGGTTTGAATTCTGCTCAGCCCAACAGACTGGAGAAGGAATCTATGCTCTCAGAGCCAACACTGACAAACATGCAGGATGGCCAGGCCCCATCCAAGACTTTCTCTTGCTCCTTTGGCTCAGGGATGATGTCCCAGGGAATCTTTTTCATGGCCAGGCCTCCAATTATAGCCTCCCAGAGAGCGGGTCCAAAAAGCAGCAACTCTGTCCGGCTCCTGAAAAACATCACTGCCTTCCAGACTAATGAGGTTTAAAGAAGGCTGAAGGTGAAAGAGACTCCAGAGAGAGTCATAAGAAGAATAAATGATAATACAACTAGCATGTCCCTGAGGGAACTCATTGTCTTCCCTAAAAAGCTGTTCCCTCTCTGGCATTCTCCAGTCAAATAAGTGTCGACACCATTTTTCATTCAGTCAATAAATACTAGTTAAGCATGTGTTGTCAGCATTGGATTCACAGTGATGAGCAAGACAAACATAGCCTCTGCCCTCATGGAACTTATAGTCTAATGTGGGGAGAAAGACAATAAAAATAAAGAAATCAGTTATTACAAAATGCTTAGTATTGTGAAAGAAACGAATAGGATGATGTGGTAGATCAGGGGTACAATAGATGGGTCACGGGCTAAATGCGGCCTACTGTCATTCTTTGTAAATCAAGTTTTATTGGAACACAGCCATGGTATTTGTTTATGTATTATCTAGGCTTGCTCTCATGCTTTCAAAGTCTCAAATATTTACTGTCTGATCCTTTCCAGGAAAAGTTTGCCTGCCCTTGTGATAGAAAATGATAGAGGAGCCAGTCTCCTCCCAATGCCTGATAGAACTTTCTGCAGTGATGGGAATGTTCAATGCTGTGCTGTCCAATATGGTAGCCACCCACCACACGTGGCTATTGAACACTTGAAATGTGGTTAGTAACTTACATTTCACCTTATTTAATTTTTAATTATTTTATATTTCAATAGCCACATGTGGCCAGTGGCTACCGTGTTAGAGAGCATATTTCTATACATTGACTCAGGTCTTCCCTGAATCCTCATTTCTTCCTCACACATCTGAATATCTCTTAAAGTCCCAATAAGCCAATCAAAGTCAAAATCAAAATATGTGTTCACCATAATTTCAGTTGTATACAAATGTGTACAAGGATACACGAAGTATGTATCTAATACTTGGAAGCTACTACTATTATCATTAGTTACTTTATTAAATGGGAAAGCATGGTGCATGATTTTGTCTTGCTCTTTCAACATCGGCATTGGTACTATTGAATCATTTGTTTATTAAAAATCTGACATTAGTCTGTGCTTGGTTCTTTTGGTTCTCAGGAACAGATAATCATTCAATTTACCTCAAGTAATATATATGTGAGAAAGATAAGGATGAAAAAAGTGATAAAAGGAGTCAATGGGGAAAAGGAGGAACATATGTAATATTTTCAACAATAAAGATTTAAAAAGAAAAAAGAGATAAACTTCTCATCGAATCTAATGAGAGGACCCCTATGGTAGTGTGACTGGACCATAAAGTTGCTCCATGTCTAAAGAAGCTCAAGGAACCTTAACAACAGGGTTTCCATAGACATTGGCCACACTGGTCTACTATTGTGACTTAGTTACTCTGCACATCTATATGTCTGCTCTATTTCCTCAATACTATCTCCACTCATGGTTTCTGATTCCTCATAATTTCTGTGTCCTTACAGCTTTTGCCTACTCATCATGGTTGCCTCTGGTTCTCTCTAAATCATAAGCCTTCAATGTCTACTCCTCCTGCTAAGTGCCTCCTTCTCTCCATATTTCTCTGTTTAAATTCCAAAATAAGAAGATACGGTTACCTCAGTTCCCCTTTCTGTGCCATTCCGTAGTGGAGGTCATTGGCCAGCCTTTGGGTTTGTGACACTTGGGTTCAGGTCAGTTGTAGCCAAAGGGAAGTGGGGTCGCATGATAGAAGCAGGGCTATCCTTGGCTGCTGGGACGATGAGTGGAAGGACTGTGGATATAAAGTTGAGTTCATTGACAAGATGAATACCATCCTTTATGCTTGCACTAGCTTAAGTGCCCAAATCGGTGACACTGACTCTTTTATGAGGCTTTGGCCCCTGGAGAGCTGGGTCTGTGACACAAATTGACTCTTTTACAGCTAGAAGTTCCCAAATGGTTGCTTGGTGGGAGCAAACTTATCCCTCTCCCTCCTTCTCCCAATTTAGAATTCCCCTATCCCTTCCCCAATTAAGAACTCCTTCAGCAAGAGAGGGAAAGACAACCCTTCCCACATGTGGGTCTCAGAGATACAGAGAGACACTGCTGTCCCTTGGGAGGAAGCCTGCTGAAGAGGCTGCTGGAAATTTTCGGATTTTCTGCGTTGGGCCTTAGTAATTCAGGGATGATGTGTTCATCAGAGCCTGAAGGAATACATTTGCAATCTCACCCCTAACAGCATTGGCTTGGGCTCTGAAGCTTTGGCCACCTCTGACTCAGAGCTGAGTTAAAGGATTAAGTCTGCTGCCTCCCAAATTTGGCAAGGATGGCAATGGGCGGTAGCCACAGGGCCCCTGGGAATCTCCTGGGCTGGCAGAGTGGGCTTCACTTGGCCATATGGGGGCAGGGGGTAGGAGGCCTGGGAAGTCTCCATTCCCAGCACACCTTCCCCAGCTGCTCTGGATGCCTAAAACAAGCCAGCAGACACTTCCCTTTACCTGGCAGCTTTGGTCCCAATTAAAATGCAATTCCCTTTACTGCCAAGGCCATCCTGAGAGTTGACCCCAGTCCCATGGGCTCTATGGAAGACTGAGTTTCATATCCTTTCCACTCCTCTGGTTTGGAGAGGAATATAGCAAAGCAATGGGAGCTGGAGGGGGTGAGTGTGTGTGTGTGTGTGTGTGTGTGTGTGTGCATGTGTGTGTGTGTGTGTGTGTGTGTGTTGGAGGTTGATGTGGGAGGTGGAATTGAAAGAAAAAACATGTTCAGAATTGGGGCTTGGGCCCTACTAAATGCAGGTTACAACAGAGCTGTAGCTCTAATAGAGACTTGGTTTAATCTTGGCTGTGCCACCAACTCTATAGGTCCTTAAGCAAGTTGCTTAACCTCTCTGGGCCTCATTTTCCTCTTCCGTGAAATGAAGAGGTTGGATGAGGCAGTCCCTTGGGGCCTTTCCAGTTTTGAATCACTGGACCCGAAACAAATGCTTTCTGGAGGAGAGCCAGTGAGAGGAGGAAGTGCCCACTGGAATCTCTTCTGTTAGGCTTTGAAATAGTAAGAGCAGCAGCAGTGGCTCACCCCAGAAAGCTGGAGAGTAGGGAAGGTCTTACAGCTAGGTTCAGCCGCTCTAGCTCCCAACTCCAAATTCCAGCCCCTGCCTGTTTCACCTCCATTCCAATTAGAAAAATGTGCCCCTCTTCAAAAGACAACACTTTACCTCTGTCTTCCAGAAACTTATTTGTGTGACACTTTGAATAATGTCTGTTTATTTCATCGTATTGGGAGGCCAATGAGGGCAGGGCAGTATCTGTTTAGCTCACTAATGTATCCGTAGCACGCAGCAATGTGCCTATTGCATAGCATATGCTCAATAAATATTATAAAAGGAAGGAAGGGATTGCCTGCTCTGTGGCAGGCCCTTGCGTTAGCCCTTCTAGTTCTTGTTTAAATAGGCAGACTAAACAGAAATCCATCTTCGGCCTTAGCCAGTTGAGGGTAATACTCCAAGAGCTTATTTCCAAAACATATTGAAAGGATGTTAGGGAAAAGGCTAAGTTGCTATAACAGAGGTGCCCAAAATACAATGACTTAAAGAAAATGGAAGTTTATTTTTCTCTCACAAAACAATCCCAAGGTAAAGAAGCCAGGGTAGCCAGACCCTTCTGGTCCACACAGTCATTAAGGGTCCCAAGTTTCTTCCATTGTATTATCTTACCATCCTCAATGTCATTGTCTTCATCTGCATGGTCAAAGATGGGTCATGCATGACCCATACATGTTTCAGTTTATGAGAAGGGGATAGAGTAGAAGTCCCGGGCAAGTGATTTTTTTTTAAACAAATGAGGCAAATTTTCACCCTTCACTTTCATTCACCATCCATTGGTGATAACTCAGACACAATACACCGATACACTGAGCTGCAAACTAGCCAGAAAATGGGTAGCCATTTGCCTAGATTACCCTCTATTTCTACAAAAGAATGGGAGAATGGATTTGGGGAGATACCTGGCAGTCTTTTGTGTGTGTGTTTGTTTTGTTTCCTGGAAGTCTTTATCATGATAAATAACCAGGAGCTATAATTTTAACCCAAATTACAGGCTCAAGCCACTAACTCCCACCAATAAGTTACCAGAAAAACATTCTCTTTATGGATTCTCCCAGGTATTTCTGAGAATTTTCAGGATGTTCCATTGTGTTAAAAAATAGATCCCTCCCCAACTTGGCAATATACATCAAAATTATAAATACTTATACCCTTTTATACAACAAGTTCACTTCCAAGAATTTCTCCAATAGATATATTTACTCACATGGGAAATAAATATGCACTATTGGTGAAAGGAAAAGATTAAATAAAATATTATGTTCCCATACAATGGAATACCATCTAGCTAATTTTTAAAAAATATATTTTATTGATTTTTTACAGAGAGGAAGGGAGAGGGATAGAGAGTTGGAAACATCGATGAGAGAGAAACATCGATCAGCTGCCTCCTGCACACCCCCTACTGGGTATGTGCCTGCAACCAAGGTACATGCCCTTGACTGGAATCGAACCTGGGACCCTTCAGTCCACAGGCCGACGCTCTAGCCACTGAGCCAAACCGGTTAGGGCAGCTAATTTTTTTTTTAATGAGGAAGCTCTTTTTGCACTGCTATGTAAGGATAGCCAAAGTATACTGTTAAATGAATAAAAAAGGTGCAGAATAGTGAGTAGAGTATCCTAATCTTTATAGATGAGGGTAAAAAGGAATGTGTATATTGTACATATTTATATTTGCTTTTGTAGTCATAGGAAATCCCTGGAAGAATTAAAAAGAAACTAGTAACAAGGGTAGGAGGGGATTGGTTGACTGAATGTCTGGGGCATATACTTTGTGTACTTTTGATTTAGGACCATGTGAATATATTGCCTTTTTTTTTTTTAAGGAAATGGAAGGAAAGGAAGAGAGGAGAGAAGGAGAAACAGAAAGAGTGAGTAGAAGAGAGGAAGGAGAGAAAGAAAGGGAATAAGGAAGAAAAGGCACGCTGCTGCCTCTGATACAATGACCCTGAGGTTGCTGCCCCACAGGCCTAGCTGTCCTCTGTGCACAATATTTGGCTTCACATAAGGCATTGCTCTCGTCTGGGCTTCTTTGGCCCATGTCCCAGCAGAGACCAGCCTATAATGTTTAAAGAAAAGTGACTGATGATTCCAGAATAAAGAAAGGGAAGAATAACAAACAACTTCCTATAACTACACAAACTCAGATCCTTCCTCAGGAATGCCCTACTGGTTCATCTTCCTGCTGCATTCCAGGCCTGGCCTCACTATGCAGGGGTCAATGTTCACCACCACCAATTCTCTAGGAATGTCGCCACTTCAGAGACCACGCCAAACTAGCCCAAGGCCCCAGAAAGAGAAGGAAGTTCTCCCCTTCCACCAGTTCATGAGGTGGCTCCCCAGACCATATTTCCAGCCAAAGGACTGAACTCTTAGCAGGATGATTAACAATGGCAATATCCATTTCCTTCAGGAAGTCTCTCCTGCATGCCCACAACGGTATTGTTTGGCCTTATGGTTCTCAAAGACAATCATAAGACTGACTTGAATACACTTCCAATATTTCCTCAGTGGAAATATCAAATTAAAATCAAATTAAGATATGTAGTCTAGAATTTCAATTGCTGACCCAGGGGGAAATCTGCCAAACTTAGTTCGTTTTTAGTTGCTTCTCCCCTCAAGGGCTCAAAAATTGTGGGGCTCAGACTTTCCCAAAATGAACTTATTACGTAAAAAACAACAACTACCCAAACTTAGACACAATATTAGAGAAAGGAGAAACAGAATGGTACAAAGAGCCTGGGATGAGATCATCATGGCTATTGAGCCCTACACATAGCTCTAAGTTTCACTGCTGTAAGAAAGAATGACCATGGATTGTGTCATTGTCTTTGTTTGGTGAGAGGGTATTTGTCCGGAGACACACACTTGTAATTCATTACAGATTCTTATATAAAGGATAGTGAACAAGAACATAAAGTGTCTTCCAGGGGAGCTCAGAAAAACCTTAAGGGAAACACAAGCTGTGCCTGAGGCTGATTCCAGAACTCAGTGTGGAGGTGGTTAGCAAGACAGGCAAGTAATGTTTTGGGGAGGAGTCTACGTTAGAAGGGAGGGTAGTGAAGACAGTTGATATCTCTTACAGAGATTGTTATCTGGTCTCTGTGAGCAGATTTGAATTGCAGTATGCTCTGCAGAGAGTTACATGCTGTGTGAATCCACCCTGAACACTCCAGCTTCCATTTTAATAGAACCATTATTTTGTTCTGCTACTCACTCCTCCCTCACGCAGCCATGTGCATCAGGGGAAGTGGACCTTGCTCCAAGCTCCAAGGGATAGGTCTGACTGACTGGTATAAAGGCAGTCGTATCCCCTTGCTCATGATTAGTTTAGGAATATGCATATGACCCAATTCCAGCCAATGAGAGCTGAGAAGTCTGCTGAAGGATTCTGGGAAAAGTTTATTTGTTTCAAAGAAAGCGCGGTAGAGAGATGTTCTCTCTTCTGGATTTTGTGTGATGCCTGGAGCTCTTACAGTCATCTTGCAGTTTGAGGTTGAAGTAAAAAATGACATACAGAGCCCTGGCCAGTGTGGCTCAGTTGGTTGGAGCATCATCTGGTACACCAAAAGGTGGTGGGTTCAATTCCCAGTCAGGGCACATACCCAGGTTATGGGTTCCATCCCCAGTCGGAGTGCATACAGAAGGCAACTGATTGAGGTTTCTCTCACACATCGATGTTTCTCTCTCTTTCCCTCCCTCTCTCTAAAATCAATAATAATAATATAAAAAGATAACATAGAGAGAGCTAGAAAGGAGCAGGATTTTTAATGGAATCATTGAGTTTCCAACCTGGGAAGTTATCCTAACTCTATCTTCTTACGTATGGTAACATTTTCTTCTTTTAAAGCAGTGGTTCTCAACCTTCTGGCCCTTTAAATACAGTTCCTCATGTTGTGACCCAACCATAAAATTATTTTCGTTGCTACTTCATAACTGTAATGTTGCTACTGTTATGAATCATAATGTAAATATCTGATATGCAGGATGGTCTTAGGCGACCCTGTGAAAGGGTCGTTCGACCGCCAATGGGGTCGCGACCCACAGGTTGAGAACCGCTGTTTTAAAGCAACTTTCAGTTGGGGGTTTAGTCACTGCAACTAAAGCATATATTCCACAAATATTTATTGGAACCTAACTATTTATTAGGTTCTGAGGAAGCAGTTTTAAATGATAACACATCTCAATTCCAATAGAGCTTATTTTACAGAGCAAAAGGCCAAATATTAGATAACTCATTTCGCAATTGATGACTTAATCATAATAGTGTAAAGTGCTACCAAGGGGAATATGCATAAAGAGGATCTGATCTTGTCTGAGGGAGGCTCATTTCTTTCTCCAGAAGTCCCTCTCTTAACTGGGCTTCTTATTTTATTGCTTTTACTATATTTTTATTGATTTCAGAGAGGAAGGGAGAGGGAGAGAGAGAGAGATAGAAACATCAATGTTGAGAGAGAATCATTGATTGGCTGCCTACTGAATGGCCCACACTGGGGATTGAGCTCGCAACCTGGGCATGTGGCCTGACTAAGAATCGAACCTGCGACCTCCTGGTTCATAGGTCAATGTTCAACCACTGAGCCATGCCAGCTGGGCTCATCTGGGCTTTTTAAATTTCAACTGTGCTTCTTATGAGAAGGTAGTTTGCACTCAGTTCTAAGTTTTGCTTCTTTTATAAAAAAATAATTCTTTATTGTTGAAAGTATTATGTATGTCCTCTTTTTTCTCCATTGACCCCATCTGGCCCTCCCCCACTCCCTGGGCCCCAGGCCTTCAGCACCCTATTGTCTGTGTCCATGGGTTATGCTAAGTTTGGCTTCTTGGCAAGGGTTTGTGGCATCCATCTGATGATTAAAGGGATATCCATAGAGTTTAAATATAAGACTAACAGGACCAAAGCTGACATGCTTCTGTGAAAATTGTGGCGCCTAAATTACATTCCTTCTTGGATGGAAGGAGTCCAACCTGTGATTTGCTGAGGATGAGCAAATCCCACTTTGCTAACCAACAATGCCAAAGAAATCCTGGGAAATGAGATAACCAGAAGGGCTGGGGACAGCACTTGGGAATCACTTACAGCAGTGCAAGTATTGAATAAATTGCAAACAAATGTTATATTAGTCATCAATTATCGAAATTTTGATTACAAATGAGCAAACTCAGGTCCTTTTTTCTCTCCTTCTTTACTCAGAATTAGCCCACGCAAACAATGAGACCAATAAAAACTCCAAAATTTGATGACACATCTGAACTAGAGAAAGCAGGTGGGGAAAATGTCTTGAGAAATAACATTGTGATAACTGTGTATGGATACTATGGGCCAGGTGGGTACTTGAAGGAGTGGCGGGGAGGGGGGACCACTCTGTAAAGTACATGATTTTCTACCCACTTTGCGGTACATCTTAAACTAATACAGAATAATATTGAATGTAAACTGTAATTGAAAAATTAAAAGAAGAAAGTGGAGGAAGATAAAGCTGCTACAGCAGGTACCTGTGGTGCCTCACTCACATGTCCTCAACCCACCTCTTATTTCAGCCCAGCTCAGCCTCCGCCTATGCTGATAGCATTTTGCCTCAAGCATGTGACTCGCATCTTTTCCCTTTTTGCCTTGGAGCTTCTCTGGTATTGTGAAAACTACTTGATTCACATACAAGTAATAGTGTGTTTTGGGGAGAGTACATTTACGCTACTGGGGCAGTCCTCAACCAAAGAGGGATCAGAGGGAGAGTGGAGGAGTGCTTCAGCATCCAGCGCTTCAGGCAGACAATTCTGAGAGGCTGTACACCTCCCCAGGCCCTATTGCCCACAGTCACAACCTCAGTAACACACCCTTATAATGGCTTTTCCTTCTTCCCTTGATTTGCTTTTCTCTACGTCCTTAATCCTGCTTTTCGGGATTGTCTCCTAGATAAACTACTTGCACCCAAGTTCTTGTTTAAGGCTCTACTTAAGGAAGAAACCAAACTAGTCAGACAGTACTTGCAGGGGAGTCTCTGACAAAAAACAAATCAATTTTCTTCTTCAGCACCCTAGAAAGGCTCAGGAACTGGCGTGGTACCAAATGTTCTGGGAAGTGATGCGATCCTCCCATGAAAAAGGAGCTCTCTGCCTACGGGAAAGCTACAGGGAAGCTCTCTAGACAACAATTTCTGCCCATAGACAGATTCCAATTCGCATTTTAGTGCCCCACTATCTTCTTCCTTTAGCACAATCTCAAATCTGCAGAAAGGTTGCCAGTATGACACCTACAGAGGTATTGGTGGAAACTGATGAACTCAACATGTGTGGAATAACTTTTATCCCCTCAAACTATTTGAGAATAAGGACTGACGTGATGATTCATCTCTGAGCACTTTAGTGTGTATTTCCTAAAAACAGGGACATTCTCAAAAACAACAACAATAAAAAACCGGGACATTCTCCTACTTAACCACAACACAACTATCAAAATCAAGAAATCAACACTGACACATTACCACAATCTAATCTTCAGACCCCATCAAGTTTCACTAGTTATTCCAATTAAATTTTTTAGAGAAAAGTGAGCCAATTCAGAATCACATGTTTCATTTAGTTGTCATATCTCTTTAGTCTCCTTTAAGCTGACACAGTTCTTTGGTCTTTCCTTGACATTCACGACCTTGACACATTTGAAGGTTACAGCCCATTATTTTGTAGGATGTTCATCAGTTTAGGTTTGCCTTATGTTTCCTCATGATGAGATTCAGGTTCTGAATCTTCAGCAGGGATATTACAGGAACGATGTTGTGTTCTCATTGCATCGTAACAGGTGGTGCATGGTTTCAAGTTGTCCCATTACTAATGATGTTCACTTGGATCACTTGATTAAGGTGGTGTCTTCAAGTCTTCTTCATTGAAAAATTACTCTTTCCTTTTGTAACAAATAAGTATTGTTTTTATTGTGGCAAAAACCACATAAAATATACTATCTTAGCCATTGTTAAGTATACTGTAGTGTTAACTATATGCATATTGTTGTGCAACAGATCACCAGAACTTTTCCATCTTGCAAAACTGAAACTATATTCATTGAGCAACAAGTCTCCATTTGTAACTGAGTATTTTTGCGGGGCTGTGTTTTGAAACTATGGAAATATACTGTTCTTCTTCAAGTTCTCAGTTTATTCATTTATTTATATCAGTATGCACTCATGGTTTCCTAATTTATGTAGTGAATTAAAATCCCTTATTATCATTATTTCTTTTGATGTGCAAATTATTCTAGATTTGGCCAGTGGGGGTGCCCTCAAGCTTGTTTCTATGTCCTTTTGACCCAAATGATTTTTTAACATTTCCTTACTTTCTGGCCCCAAGAGATGTTCCAGGTTCATCTTGTACTTTCCCTGACTGCACCCTGGAATCAACCATTTCTCCACGGAGTTTTGGTTCTTTTTAGTGGAGAATGGTTTTTAGAAACCAAGACCTAAGTGCTAGGTCTACCCAATGTGTTTGCTCCCAGACCCTAAGAATGGGCAGCTAGCAAATACATCTCTGTGTATCCATGTTGTGTGTATGTGTGTGTACTCATATAAACATTTATATTTATTTCTACATCTATTCATACATATTGAAATTTATCAGTTTCTACCAATACCTCAGTTTCTAATTCAACACTACATTCTGGTTTTCTCCCTTTCTATATTTTTAACTTCATACTTTGACAGATGTCTAGGATATTCTGTTGAGTGAAAAAAGGAAGTCACAGAACAGTATGTACACTATAAAGTCCTCTTTTTAAAGTTAATCAACTTAATATTCATTGCAAAAAAAGACTATAAGAATATGCATCAAACTACTAACACTGTTCTTTTTTTTTTTTCAGAGAAGTAGGATAATGAGAACTTTGTACTTTCAATATTACATCTCTTTATACTATTTAAAAATATTTTCGCCAAGAGCAGGAACTATTTTTTAATAGGATGCTGGTGGCTCTTTTTTCTCTTGCCCTGCAGTCACACCAAAGCCTATGGCTGAAAACAAACACAAGCAAACAAACCAAACACCTATATACCTCACCTTCTAAAGAAAACAACATATCCTTCCATCTTCACCTGGGCTTACAAACAGGGTGCACGATTTGTCCTGCTGTCATCATCCCCCACCACTCCCCCACTATACTCCCTTTCCAAAATATATTAAAAGATAGGGTAGGGAAGACAAGGGAAATTTCTTGAGGGTGCCGAGGTGTGGAGGGGCGAACTACAAGAGAATGGTTTGAAGCAATTAGAGTTGCCTGCAAGACAAAGACAGCAGATTCTATTCCCCAGTTGGACATCTGCTCAGGCAGTAGATTACTGAACTATCTCTAGTGTCTAACAGAGCAAGCAAAAAAAAAAAAAATTGGAGGGAGATAGATGGCAGGCCAGAGAGAGGAAGTGGGGGCAGTGGAATAGTCTACATACCCACTACTTGGAACTGAAAGTTTTGATGGGTTCCCCGAAGGTCAAGTGAGGATCACCGACAGAAGGGAAGTCTGAGCCTTCTTAGTTCATTGTTCTTTCCAAGAAGGCTACCTGCCGGACAGGAGACTCCAACATTAATAAGCTGTAAAGTGTGCTCTGGATTGATATTCAAAATAAATATTTAACAGCTGGACAGCATGGATTCTGCTTAGTCAGAACGTGCACTAGTCATAAACAACCTTGGCAGCAGGACTGCTGAATATCACGCTGATAGTGGTTGCCGAGGGGTGTGGAAGAGCGGAGCCAGGGCCTGTCTCTCACAGCAGATGTGCAGGGCTTTATCCACTTGCCCCTCCAACTCCATGCTCCACCCTTCCCTGCCCTGCTCTGTGCCCAGGGCCTGTCTCTCACAGCAGATGTGCAGGGCTTTATCCACTTGCCCCTCCAACTCCATGCTCCACCCTTCCCTGCCCTGCTCTGTGCCCTGGGATGTTTACTCCTAGGGGCCTCATCACCGGGCTCCCTCCCGCGCCAGGCTTCCAACTGGGTCTGGGCAATAGGGGACACCAACCATAGATCAGAGGATGGGAGGAAAGAAAGACATTCATTACCCTCCAACCCACCATCCTCAATCCCTCCCTGCTAGGCCATAGTTTTACAATAGCTTTCCTCATCTTTCTATGACCACAGCCTTCCAGTGGCTCCTCTCCCATGGTTTACCATTTTTTTCCCCCCAAACTCCTTCCAGCCCAGTAATCGTGCCACTGACTATCCCTGGGCGCTTTAGCCATCCTAGTTGGTTCCCCTAACCTTGTCCACTCCTCTGTCAACATTCCAACATTAGAGTCTCTTCAGTTACTCTTTTGAATGTGGAGTCTGTTTCCTGCCTGGACTCTGACTGACTGTGAGACAACTCTGTTGTGGGGAGGGAGGTTCCTGCAATTCCCTCCCAAAGAACTCGCACATGCTCTCCATGAGAGAGCCTACTTTTGGAAATCTGCCTCACAGAGGTCATCAGTGGCCACTCACTGACAGCCAGAGAAGCAACAATAACCAACAGAAGGATTCTAATCAGAGCCAGTCAAATTAAGACACTTGTCCCATTCTTTCTTGCCCACTCCAATATGTTAGAGGCTAAAAGAAGGATAAGAGTATCAGAGTCTCTGATGTTACCCAATCAAAGTATCTCTCTCCCTGCCTGGATTCTAAACAAATTGAGAAATTATACAAAGAATAAGATAGATGGATGGTGGCCAACATATAACCTTTTTTTTTTTTTTTTGGCGGTAAAGGCTAACTTGGAGCATATAGGTCACAGCAAGAACCAATAACTAACTGAACTCCAGAATTAGGCAGACTCATCATGCAGAGGAGGTAGTACCAGACCCCAGCAGCCTGCAGACAGGGGGTCCTGGCCAGGTAAGACTTAAAACGAGGAGCAGAGGGGAACTCCTGCTTCCTACAGGCAGGTTCTCTCCCAAGAAAAGTAAGAAGAAGAAAAATAGTCACTGAATCAAACATATCCAGCTTATTCCCAAATTTACAAATCAAACAATTTACTCTGCTTTCAGTGGACAGAGTAAATAAGTGGAGATTGTCACAGTAATTGAGCGCTCTCATTTTAAAACCAAATGTGGATGGTGGAAAAGCCTCCCCCCTAGCAAGGAGGAGAGGTGTGTTTGTGCTAGATTTCACCCTCCTACTTCCACTCTAAGCAATCAAGTTTCCAACCTAAGCCTGGAGTGGGGGAGGGGAGGAGATAAAATGTATACTGAATTTAAGATTACACTTTTTAAACTCCAAATAGATCGTAGACCTAAATGTAAGAGCTAAAACTATAAAACTTTTAGAAGTAAACAGGAATAAATCTTCATGACCTTGGGTTAGGTAAACTTTTCTTAGATGCAACATCAATAGCAGAAGCAACCAAAGAAAAAATAGATAAATTGGACTTCAGCAAAATGTAAAACTTTTGTGCTTCAAAGAACATTAATAAGAGAGTGGAAAGACAACCCACAGAATGGGAGAAAATATTTGCAAATAATATATCTGATAAGAGACCATATTCAGGTTATATAAAGAACAGTTACCTAACCGGTTTGGCTCAGTGGATAGAGTGTCGGCCTGTGGACTCAAGGGTCCCAGGTTCGATTCTGGTCAAGGGCATGTACCTCGGTTGCGGGCACATACCCAGTGGGGAGTTTGCAGGAGGCAGCTGATCGATGTTTCTCTCTCATCGATGTTTCTGACTCTCTCTATCCCTCTCCCTTCCTCTCTGTAAAAAAAATCAATAAAATATATTTTTTAAAAAAGAACAGTTACAGATCAATAATTAAAAGACAGCCCAATTAATATAATGATAAAAGACTTCAATAGACATTTCTCCAAAGAAGATATACAAACGACCAATAAGCACATGAAAAATGCTCAACATCACTACTCATTAGGGAAATGCAAATCAAAACTACAATAAGATGCCACTTCATATCCGCTAGGATGACTATAATAAAAAAGACAAATAATTCGTGTTGCCAAGGATGTAGAGAAACTGGAATGCCCATACACTGCTGGTGGAAATGTAACATGGTAAGCTGCTTTGGAAAACAGTCTAACTGTTTATTGAAAGGTTAAACATAGAGACACCATATGACCCAGCAATTCTAAGCGGCATGGAAATGTACATCTACTCAAAAACTTGTACATAAATTTTCACAGCAACATTATTTATAATAGTCAAAAAGTAGAAACAAACAAAATGTCCATCAACTGAGAAATGGATAAATAAAATATGTTATATTATTTGGCAAGGAAAAGGAATGAATCTCAAATGCATTAGGATATCTATCTATCTATCTATCTATCCATCTATCAAAGGAGAGGCCGATATAACAGATGAATATATAGCAAGAATATATTTACAATACAGAGTGCAAAGTTTTACCTCAGAGGTAAGCTCTGAATGGTGCAGAACAGACCAGAGGTGGAGCATCAGTAAAGGCTTCATGGAGTTGATGTTTTGGGTGAGCTTGGAAGGATGAGTAGGCATTAGCTAAATGATGAGCATGGAGAAAGAGCCTTTCTGGTAAAGCAAACAGCATGTGGTGAATTCAGGGATAAAAAGGGAATTTAAGAAATATTTACCAAGTGCCTACTTTGTACTAGATACAGTGGAAGTACTGGGATTCTGCAGTAAAAAAGATTATGGAAAAAGCTCTTGGGCTTAATGTCCACACTGGCCCAATTAGCCAATGATGGGGATGAGAAATAGGGCAGTGAAGCAATGACATGACTCTGAGAATAAACTCCTGGGGTTAGGCAGGTGAATTCTCGAGGGAAACCAAAACCTCACTACGTGTCCCACTGGGGCTGTGAGGGTAATCGTGTCATGTCCCAGGTTCTGTTGGGATCTGCGTAGTCTTGACAGCTTTTCCTGGATCTCTTTCAGGTCACATAGTCCTAACCTTACCAAGCTGCATCCCTATTATTTGCTCAGAGTCCAGATTGAGCCACCAAGGAATGGACAGTGAGATGCTGGCCAGGGCAAAGGTCACTCTAAGTCTGAAGGAAGCAGGGAGTCTCAGAGTGCAGTCCCCAAAGAGTTTGGCTTAAAGACAACTGGGCTGGCCCCAAAGGAGGAAGAGAAGATAAACTAGTAGAAGACAGATGCCTAGTATAAAAGGCTCCCTGCTAGGCAGCTCAACTCTGCCTCAGAGTCATTTCCATGAAATTACCACCCAAAAGGCTCTAATAAGGTGATCTGGGAGACAGCTGGTATTTTGCATAATTCCTTGTAAGCTTGTAGTAATTCGAGATCATAATTGATTTCCTTGTATCTTCCAAGAACAGTAAAGATTTGTGGATGAATGTCATCAAAGGAGCAGAAGCTGAGGGACACCTGGAGGCCCCTGTGAAGGAGCCAGCCCTAGGGGCCCTCTGGAATGGCCCTGGGGGAGGAGAGACTCTAGCTTTCTGGGAGTTTGCCCCAAAATTGGCCTATATCTGGGAAAGGCAGGTTAACGATAGCATCTCCCTGGCTCCTTCCTTTAGCCTACGGACATGCTCAAGCTTCATTCCACATTTATGAAGCCCTCCTTCACCCCTCACCTACCTCTGATGTCACATTATCTCTTCACTCCCCTTCACAGTCAGACTTCTAGAAAGTTTGCTGTGACTGCATTTGTTCACTGTTCTCATCAAAATCATTAAAGCTGAAACCAATCCCTTATATTCCTAGATCCTCTGTAGGATTTAACACTCTTTCGAAATCCTCTTCCCTTGGCTTCTGCAACACCACCCACTCTTCGTTCTTTTTCTACCTCTCTGGTTTCTCCGAATCCATCTTTTTCACGGAATTCTCAGCCATGGCCCATTCCTTAAGTGCCTCTCACCCAGAGTTTTGTCCTTGGCACACTTCCCTTTTGCTCTGGGTGAGCTCATCCATTCTTTTGGTTTTCACCAATCCCGCCCATGCTGATGACGCCCAGCTCCTTTCGGTTACTGAGCTTCTAAATCTAGCCTCTACATTGTCCTGCTACCTGGATATACCATGGTCCCCTAACTCAATAGTTACATAATTGAGCTAATCATCAGTTCCTTTAAATTTGCTCCTGTGATGTTCTTCAGCTCAGGTGGCATCAAAACGCTTTTATTCATATATAAAAATAAGAAATCTAAGTAGCACTCTAGCCAATCCATCTGTGTGTTTAATGTCAATGAAAATTTAACATCTCCAATTCCTTTTATATACCTCCTTAACTCCCACACCAATTCCTATCATCACTAACTTAGTTCAGACTTCATCATCTCTTCTGTGGATTTTGCAACAGTTTGCTAACAGGTCTCTATGCTTTCTCTTCCTCTATTTAGTAAAATAAAGGCTTCTATGGCCTTCCTATGACCCTTTTAGGAAGAATTAGATCTGTATCTTTATTTTGTTCATATACAAATAGACTTTCCTCTATAGTGGCATTTTTTGGTTTGGATTTAGATTTCTTTTAGCTCATGACAGCTAAAGCAGTTATTCCTGCAATGGATAGCCAAATGCATTCTTAAATCCAGTCTCTTCCTTATGCAAACAGAAACTTGCCCACCCCTAAGAGTCATGTCTAGTCTACTTTAGCCCTCAGTATATAAATATATAAATATATAACAATAGCTAGTCAGCTACATTCTGTGGAGAGCTGGGTGTCACAGCTCATCCCTGCTGAAACATCTAGTTATGCTGGACTGGTTGTCATGGAAACATAGCTGATGATGTGAGCATATGGCCTAGAGCCTCTGTCTCTTATATTCTCAGTGAGGGAGGGGAGCTGGTACTTGAGAACAATGTGACAATGTCCTATATTATCTGTCATGCTTGTTAATGAAGGGGGAGAAGAGGGCTGAATTGGGGGTGCTGTGAGGAATAGAGAGCTCTGAGTCTTCTGTGAACAGACGAATGTCTGAACACCTAAATTGAGCGCAGATGGACCTGTGGAGGGTGGAGGAGTGATGAGGAGGATGTAGGGAAAAAATGTAATGAATAATCACTGTGTGCCAGACACTTTATGTTGGACAATAGCAATACCCAGCATTTTTTGAGCACATAATAAGTGCAAGATACTTTACATCATTATTTCATTTAATCCATATAACAATCATATGAGGATGATTCTATTATTCTCCCAATTTTTCAGAAAAGGGAGCTTTAAATAATTGCCCAAAGTCAATCAGCTAGAAAGTGTTAAGCCCAGGCTTGAACCCAGGGTTGTCTATGTGTAAAAAATGTATTCTATACTATCCCTCTGCTATGACAAGTGCTTTGGATATATTCTTTGGTTCAAATAAATTGTATTGGTATTAGACTTCACGCCAAGCTTGTAAGATATAATAACAGGTGCTTGTCTGAAATATGCTCATATATAGTAGATGAGAGACTTTTGAACTTCAAATTGTACTATAACATAAATCTCATGATAATTTGGAGAGGTAAGTAAAATCTTTTCCATTTTAAAAATAAGGAGTCTTATTATGCTCAGGGAGATGAAGACATTTGCCCAGGGTCACATGGCTGGTGGTAAAGAGGGAAGAGAAACCAGTAGGTGTCATTCAAAGCCTGTGCTCAATCTACTATCTACTCTCTTTAGGGCCTGGCCAGCTACCACTCCCTGTCCACTATGGCTTCCGTTGCCACATTGGGTTGACTCCAAAGCCCACTCCTCAATTTGACCGAGAGGCTCATGTATCCAACCAACTGCTTTCTCAAAGTCACAAGCAAACTTTAGTCTGCCCAGACCAAAACAACCACCCCCACAACTAGAAAACCCAAAATGGCCAAAGTCAAACTAAAGATCTTTTCCTCCAAAAGCTACTCTTCCTCTCATACTCACTCTCAGTAAATGGCACCATCATTCAGCCTATTGCTTATTCCAGTAGCGCAGAGGTCAGCCTTAACATTGTCCTCTCCCTTCCCTCTTTCACATCTAACCCATCACCGAGTCCTGGTAGTTCTGCCCCATTGGTCTAATCTTACATTCCCCGGGCCCATGCCGTTGCCATCTCTTGTCTGTATTCTACAAGAACCTCCTCACAGGCCTTCATGCTTTTGCTCTTGTGTCTTCCAATCCAGTTTTTACTGCAGCAAACTCTTACTATCACTCTTTTTGCTTAATGGAGAAAGTCCAAAATCTTTAACATGGCTTATAGGTTGTGTTATAATCTGTTGTGCATTCTCATAACCTCCTCTACTTTTCCTTCACAGCATCTGTCACTTTTATGATTAACCATTGCATTAATTATCTGTGCGGTTATTGGTTTGATATGTCTCTATGTTAGAGTCCAGTCCCTGCCTTCTAGTCCTCACTCTGCCACTGTCTGTGCTGGCTTGAGCAAGAAGCAAGATTATTGCCTTCGTGCCAGTCTCTATTGTATATCTTTGTTTGTGTGTCTGTGTCCTCCACTGAACTCTGAGTTCCTTAGGGAAGAACTTGACTATAAACCAAGTCTGTCTGACCTCAGAACCTAAATTTCCCAATTCTTGCAGCAGGACAAAAATGAGGAAAATAATTGCGTAGATGAAGAAACTGAAGCCCAGAGTAGCAAGGTGATTTGCCCAACATCACACAGAGCCAGAGCAAGAACTATAGCCTTCTGGCTCTTAATCCAGGACTTGTTCCTTCAGCCCACAGCCTCTCAAGCAGCACCTTCAGAGGCTATGGGAGACAAAACGGCATTTCCCATTTCTCCCTTGAGGGTTGGAAGCATGACTTCTAGACTTTGTGGGGTCTCTGCACCCCTCCTCCCAACTCAAATCTGTGTTAGAGCTTTGCTCCGAATGAGTGCTGCAGATTGTCCTCACTAGTCCAAGCAGCTCTATTCATGGCTCAGCAGGGGCCCTGCGGGGGTGGAGTTCTGGGTGAAGGAAATACATCCCTGCCTGGCCCAAAGGGACCACCTGAGTTTCAGGCGATCACTTTGAAGTCCTTGATGTAACTTCCCTTGGGGCCCACAATGAGGCCCTGCTACCATGTATAGCACCTTAAGGTATATTACAAGCAGGTAGCCCTTCAAGTGGACAAATTGTGAAAGGGAGCTGTTCTAGGAGCCCATTTAAATAGCCTCCCTTCTTCTGCTGGCTCAGCCTCAGCTGGGACCCTGGGCAACCTCCTCTGCAGGGTCCTTGCCCTCAGGGCACAAACTGCCCCACCAGAAGCTGCAGCCTGCCAGTAGCTCTTTCCTCTGGCCACTTCTCATTATCCTGTGCAATTTGTCCAAAGCTTATTTACCACCTAACTACTTGTTACGGTGAGGTCTAGAAGACTCCACCTCCATTCCTATGGTCCCACACCAACCTCCTAAATCACAGCTCTTTCCATCCTGGAGTTCATAATCTAGGGCAGTGGTTCCCAAACTTATTTGGCCTACCACCCCCTTTCCAGAAAAAATATTACTCAGCGCCCCCTGGAAATTAATTTTTTTTAAATTTTAATAGCAATTAAACAGAAAGATATATGTATTAATGTTTCTACCTTTTTCGTAAAATATAGTAAAGAAAGGTATAAATTAGAAACATTGAAGTTTGAAATTATGAAACTATTTATTGAACTCAGAATAGAAAGATAATACAAAAAAAGTTAAAACAAATGCGCCTGTGGCCATCACCACCCCCCTGGATAGCTGCAGCGCCCACCAGGGGGCGGTAGCGCCCACTTTGGGAATCACTGATCTAGGAAAAGAGATAGGGAGAAAAATCTGAGGTGGTTCTGGGGAGTCACCCAAATTGCACCAATTCCCCTCCTCGTAGAATCAGTCATGGGCAAATTAATGTATTACTGCAAGAGCCTCCTAATAGGCCTTCATGCCTCTACTCTGTGTCCTTCCATTCCAGTTGTCACTGTAGCAAACTCTTACTCTCACTCTTTTGCTTAAATGATTTCTTATGACTCTTTAGAGACTGTCCAAAATCTTTAACAGGAGTCAACCAGGATGATGGGGAGAGGGACCAAGGGGAGGCAGCTGGTAAAGAGGAGCCTGGGGCACTGGATTCAAGGTGGGGAGGCCTTAGCCTGTTCCTTCCCTGATGTGTGATCTTGGGCAGGTCTTGTGGGGCCTCACTCTCCTTGGAGGTGGCCCAGGAAGTTGACTCCAATGATAACTAGGATCTCAGTCAATGTGGACCTGCCATGATGGGCTCTATAGGGTGTGCATTAAACAAGGAGAGGTGTTTCCCCAATATGGTACACATAGCTCACAGGTACTGGGCACATGTACATGTTAGGTGGCCTCTTAGATGATCTTAGGTGGTTAGAGGAGGAATACTTTCAACTTTAGTGGTTATGTGTTTTTAAATAGAGTATAGCCCAGCCAGCATGGCTCAATGGTTGACATTGACCTATGAACCAGGAGGTCACATTGTGATTCCTGGTCAGGGCACATGCCCAGGTTGTGGGCTCGATCCATTCTCCCTCATCATTGACTTTTCTATCTCTCTTCCTCTCCCTCCCTGAAATCAATAAAAATATATTTAAAAAAATAAAGTACAGTATATTAGGGGAAATATATTTTATGTAGGAAATAATTTTTCTTAGGCTCTTAGAAAAAGTATTCATTAACCAAAAGTACATGTGGCCTAGAGATACAGCAAAACACACATGAGGTTGTTATGGAAACGGCCAATACTTGGGCAATGTGGATTTAGAGAACATTCTATTTTCTCTGAAGACACTTAACCTGCTTAACCTTCTCCTCTGTACTAATCTCCTTTTCCAATAATGAAAACAACGTATTTCATCATGACTCCTTTTATAGCTTTTCTGTTGTGAAACTCAGAACATTTTATTGATCTTTATATATTGGCAGGTACGTGTTCTCCTTTGCTTTCGATCTGATTTCCTTCTTACGTCTAAATGATCATGTCTCTGTGGAGTCTTCCATTGTGAGCTGTGGGAAGTGGGAAGTTGTGAGTTACCCTTAAATACAAATAACACTCAAAATTAGAGAACAGAAAAGCACGCATATGATGAACTGGGAGTGATGTTAGCTTAGTCCTTCCTAATTGATGAAGCAGTTTTGACATATCCTTTCTTATATCATTTTTGTTTTCCTTAATAGGATTCATAGCTACCTATTGGGGAAAATATTGTAATTATCCCGTCACAGATGGGAAAACCGAGGCATGAAGCAGAAAGAGGACCTGCTCATGGTCATGTGTGTTGCGAGTCAACTCTAAGTCCTCTGACTTCTATTTACATATTTTTCTGTGTCCCTGTCATTTCTTTGTTTTTGTCTTTTTAAAATAAGATCCACAGCCCCTGGATGGAAATGGAGGGGAGAACTAAAGCGGGTGAGGAAGGCCCTGGGCTCCTGGGCATGACCCTGGCGTTTCTCTCTGGCCAGTGGTTCTGGCTGCTGGCGGCCTGGCCAGAGCCCCACTTCATTTATGGCTCCCAGCGCTCAGGCAGCTTTCCGCAGGCCCAGGCCGGGCCCCGTGGCTTGCAGAGCCGCTTCCGCCTAGTTGGCTTGGCTTTTCACAGGCTTAAAGCTTCATACCTCTGTGAGCACAGCCTGTTAGCACCCTTGTCAGCAGGGCCCGTGGCCGGGGTGACGGCTCCCTGCCCCCGCGCTCGCCCCAGCTCAGGGCCCTTCCAGAGTCACGAGTCTCCGGCCAGCCTGGCAGGGGTGGGGGCGATTGTTCTGCAAACGGAGGCTTGCCGCTGGCCCCATGCTGCCCGCCGTCCTGGGCTTCTTCAGGTCTCCCCAACCCCTGCTTCTGTCCTCTGGTCTTACTGTTACCTGCGCACTGGGCTCTGAGAGAAAGTCTTTGATTTAATCAGTCGTCTAGGTTTCCCCAAGCTCGGGGGGCTGTGGGAGATGTTGGGAATTGTGGCCGTGGATGGCTCCCTAGGCACACAGACACTCAGCAGGTTTCTCTTTAAAAAAAAGCGAGGGGGGGAATCCTCCCCTCACCTTCTTAATTACATAAATAAGGTAGCCAACACAGAAAAACATGAAAAAAAGCAGAAGAGCATAAAGGAAAAGCACAACAATGTATTTTAACCGTCCCAGCCTCCCAATCCAAGGACAACCACTGTTAACACGTAAGTGCCTGTCCTTCCCTGGTAGTATTTGTTAGGCCTATAATAGCATATATTGTGTTCCCTACCCAGAAAAGGCACCAAAAATAGTTACTATTTTACAGGGTTTTTTTTGTTTTTGTTTGGTTGGTTGGATTTTATTTTTCTTCTTAGCAGTAAATCATGAACATTTTCTGTGCCTAATGGCATTCTTCCACAATGCGATTTTTAATGGTTCTACAGCATCCCATTGTGGATATATTGTCATTTATTTAACTGATACTCTTGTTTGGCATTTTAGTGACTGCCATTTTTTCCCCCTACTATGACAATGTTGTGATGAGTATTTAAGAATTTACATGTTCCTGCCCTAGCTGGTTTGGTTCAGTGGATAGAGCATCAGCCTGCAGACTGAAGGGTCTGGGTTCGATTCCGGTCAAGGGCATATGCCAGGGTTGCAGGCTTGATCCCCAGTGTGGGGCATGCAGGAGGCAGCTGATCAATGATTCTCAGTCATCATTGATGTTTCTCTTTCTTTCTCCCTCTCCTTCTCTGAAATCAATAAAAATACATTAAAAAAAGAATTTACATATTCCAGCATTATTTCTAGTATAGAATATCTTAAATTCTTGAAAGTAATATTATAAAGTCAAACAGTATGCACACACTTAAAGCTTTCCTCCAGCAGTTCTATAGTGGTTTTAAAATATAATTTTATTTAATGTAAAAACAACATTAGAGCAATAATAATGAATTCCTGAAAAGATATGGCACCCACAAACTCCCTTCCCTGACAAAAACAGTTGTTTTTATTTGCTCGTGTTCCTGTCCAGATGTAAAGAGAATTTTTCATGATTGCGTTTAGACCTATGTTAGGCTGTTATAATTCCCAGGAATTCATACTCCTATAGGCCACAGGGTCTAGCTAAAAGGGTAGAGAAAAGAATCGCACCGAAACTCGCAAAAGGGGCCACAGTCTAGGCCTATTGGTCTGGAGCTGGACAATTGTTCTGGATCTAAGGTAGTTTTCCAGACTCAGTGGACTACTTGATCCTCACTGCCATTTATCTAAGTCAGCTATTCTTTGTGCCTTTGCTTCTTTACCGTGTCTACCTCTTTTCTCTCCATTTACCTGGCTGACTTCCTCACACTCTACTCTGTATCTTTTCTCAGCCAAATCTTTTCTGGTTCCTGATAACACACGTGCTCATAGCCTCTCATGCCTGTCCTTGACGTCATGGTCTAAGGATCTTTTAAGCTTCAGCCCCTGATGTCCTGATGT
Organism: Myotis lucifugus; assembly: GCF_000147115.1. Taxonomy (NCBI): domain Eukaryota; kingdom Metazoa; phylum Chordata; class Mammalia; order Chiroptera; family Vespertilionidae; genus Myotis; species Myotis lucifugus. The sequence continues at coordinate 698,701 of NW_005871109.1, forward strand.
GGTTTTTCTGAGTCTCTTGGTATTTGCCAGTTCCGATTCCAAAGAATGAAAAACCTAATGGCCCAGTTCATCCTCTTTGAGCAGAGTTTTGTAACAAAGCACATCAGAAGATGTTGGCTACTCTGGATCAGCTGTTCATCCCAGAGCCAATCAACTGTGTGGAGAGGAGGGTCATAGAACGTGGTTGTTTAGGGCTACTCTGCTCAAGTAGGTCCTTGGTGTTAGGGTCGGCGAAGGAGGAATGCATGAAACCAAAAGTGGCAAGGATTTATAAATTTATTAGGACATCTGGAGACCAGATGGGCTGAGTCCCAAAATGGCTCCAGCACCCAGGGATCGGGAGTCAGAGGTTTTAAAGGACTCTAGGCGGGCTTTCTCGGTGGGGAGCTCTCTGGGCAGATCCAGATCCTGGGAAAGTCTGGAGGGGAAAGATAATGGTATCAGCAAGTGGAATATGGTCTTAGCAAGCAGAATGTTGGTTGTGAAGTGACCTAACACTTGGGTGATTCAGTTTCTTAAAAAGGGATAGTGGCTATTGTAGGTAACTGGGCTGTTATGTATAGTAATAATAACATTGATAAAATTATGTATTCTAGCGTTTGAATTATTGTTATGTCATAAGCATATAAAGATTTCATACTTACCCAGTTTAATATAGGCATATTAGTTCATTCAGGGGATAGACTATAATTTATTTAAGTAATCTCCTATAGTTAGACATTGAAAGTATTTAATTAATTTGTTTGTTTGTTTTTACCAATTTGGAAAATTCTGTAATAAACAACATATCAATACACATTTATATTTTAAAAAATTTTTTCTCTTAGGGGTTTATCAATTGGTAATGTTTTTAGCTGCAAGGAACAGAAAGCTTCTCATATAACAAGTCATTCTGAAGTGGGTGACTGCTAGCTTTGGTTCCTGTGGCCTTTTTCTCATGTTCCCGTTCTCAAAATGGCTGCTGAATCTCTCTCTAGTCATAACATCAGCATTCAAGGCAGAAAAGATGAAGAGATAACACCAGTCAGGTCTGCCTTTTTGTGTTTATCATCCCAGAATCATCCCTCGCAGACATGCACTTAGGTCTCTCTGGCAAAATTGTGTTACGTGGCCATCCCTTCCCGTGAGGAAGACTACACAAGCAAATGTCCTCCCAACCTCTTTATTTGGAGGCAGCAAGGAAAAAAAGAACTGCTAATGTGTATTAAACCAGCCTTCCTGCTGCTGTGACAAGGGCTTCTCAGATGTGTTGGAGCTGCAGAAAACTTCCTTCAAATAAAATATTGCCTGGGAGCCTGTTTGGAAAAGCTGAAGAAGGTGGAGTGCTTTGGCGGAGGTGAGGACAGGAGCTTAGAGCTTTATGTAGAAGGTATTTCACCCAGTAGAAGATATGTCCTGCTTTCCAGCTGTCTAGCGCCCATGTCATCTTGCAATTAGTTCCCCAAGGCTCCCAAGTGTAGACTTGGGAGATAATGCCCATCTCCCGTTAAGAAGTAAACCCCCCAGATTCGTCACCCTCCCCTCTTCTGCTTCCTTGCGAAATCTGAGGCATATGATTTAGGTTCAGTCAATCAGGCGTTCTCTCCTAGGTTTTTGAATCCTGAGTATGTGACCGTGTGTCATTTTCCTCTCAGCAGCAGTGCCGTATGCACCTGATTGTTCTGGCTCTGTGACCTGTGGTGTGGTTCCAGCTGCTTAGCCCTCTGGAATTCTCTTGTTTCCTGCCAGTTTTCAGAACCTGGTTGTACGGCTGATTCTGTGAGCCTCTGAGTTTTTTTGTTTGTTTGTTTGTTTTCCAGTGCATTGACTTTTTGCTTATGGTAGGGTTAATTTCTCTTGCTTTTAGCCACAAACCCTAATACGATAGTGTCTTTCCTAGCAATCCCACAGACAATTCTGCAGAACTTGTGAGGTTGCAAGTAGCATAGTTTAAAATCTGCTGCCTTAGGACAAATCCCTTGGAATGGAATTAAGGGACAAAGGTACAAATAGTTTAAAGTTTCTTGATCATTATTGCCAAAGAGCGTTCCAAAAGTATTGTGTAAATTTACTTAACCACAAGCACTGGGTATTATCATTGTTTTAATTTTTGCTAGTATAATGACCGGGAAATGGTTTCTTTTAGTATTTTAATGTGTATGTACTTGAGAATATTAAACTAAGCATTTTTCCTTATGTTGATTTATGGCTATATTTCTATTTATGGGAGATGGCTGTTTATTCAAGCTTTAATTTTTCCTTTTATGATATGAACTTTATATAATTTAGTCATTCTTTGAATGTTATTGCAAACGTTTTTCTTCATCTGTCTTTTTCATCTTTTTATTTTTTGTACAGAAGCCTCACATTTTTATGTAGTAAAATCTGTTCATCTTTTCCTTTGTGATTTCTTCTTTTGCTTAATGCTTTAAAAGTTACAGATTCCTCCAAAGATCTGATAGTCAATTCAATTTCCTGCCAGTTTTTCTGTGATTTGGCTTTTGTATGTTTAACTCTTTAATCTTGTGAGATATATTTTTGGGTATTGTATAAAAGTATGAATCTAAATGATTACACTGGCTTTTAGATCAATATGCTTTTGTGAATAAGCCAAGCTTCTGGGTTTTTGTTTTGCTTTGTTTTGGGTTCCAGTAATGCAAGCAATATTGGGGCTTGTTATTGAGAAAAAAGTGAGTAAAATGAAGAAAGAACATGAGACAATTGACAGAGAAGCAGAGACAGGGAACGATTGAAACAGAGACAAAAAAGCTGAAATAGAGACTGAAATAGGAACAAAGAGAAGACTCAAAGATCTAGAAGCCACGGGAGGGAACAAAGACTCAGTTGGAGGAGGGGCTTTGGAGGTCTCGGGCCTGCAGCCTGAATCAGTGACCACGGAGGCTGTGGGAGTGACTGACAGAGGCTGACATGATATCCCGGGCTGCAATTGAAGATCTCCCTCCACCATGGCCGCCCCATCCAACTTTAGCCTATCCCATGGATCTGGTGAGGCCTCCCATTCTACTTAGGGACCCCAACTTGCCCATCATTCTCCAGTTGGCTCTAGGTCCGGAGGACCTCAGGGGCATAAAGAAAAATCTGTCCTCTTTCCTGTCTGTAGACTTCCTTCTCTCTGGTCTGGCTTCAGACAAGGGTTCAAAAAAGGACGAGATCCTGAAGACCAAGCATCCAAAATGTCCCCCAGTGGAGGCTGTTGAGTGCAAGTATCTCAATCTGGTTCTGGAGCCCCAGCATTATCCTCATCAGGGGGGTTAAGTAACTGTGCTCATCAATAAGAGGTAGACATTGGGATTCAAACCCTGGTTCTATCCAATTTCAAATCCTGTAGTTCTTTCATGTGCATCACGATATTGGGCTTGCCCTGGCCAGTATGGCTAAGTGGTTAGAATGTAGGCCCAAACACCAAAGGGTCTCAGGTTCGATTCCCAGTCAGGGAATGTACTTCAGTTGCAGGTTCAACCCCTCCCCCCCCCCCGCCCCAACCCCACCCCCACCCCCGTTCAGAGCACATGGGAGGTAAGCAGTTGATCTCTCTCTCTCTCTCTCTCTCTCTCTCTCTCTCTCTCTCTCCCTCCTTCCCTCCCTCCCTCCCTCTCTTTCTTTTTCTTTCTCTTCCTCCCACCATCCCTCCTTTCCATTCTCTCTGAAAAGCAATGGGAAAAAATATCCTCAGGTGAGGATTAACAACAACAAAAAATATATTGGGCTTGTTTCTATATCTAGAAATTGTCCTCCCCAGAATGCCTTTTATTTCTGCTTTTCCATATGTCATCTTTCCAACACTTCAGCCTACGGGCTATTTCTCACCTCTGATTTCTGTAGCTCAGGCTTCATTTGGCACTGAGACCTTACTTATAGTCCTGGCTTCTCCTCTTAGCCAAACATTGTGGTATTTTTGTCTTGTTTTCTCAACTGAGTTATAACTTGGGACTGTATTTTACCCCTTTGGACTTCCTGCATTACTTCACACTATGCTGCCCAATCACTGGTTCATTCATTCTCTCAGTAAATATTTTCTGAAAACTTCAATGTACCAGGCACTGAGTAAGCAACTGCAAAGGCAAAACTAAATGTTTGTCAAAAAATATTTTCCAAATCAGTTTTAATACATTCCTGCCCTGCAGCATGGCCAGGTGCTGGCACGCTCCAGTCACAGAAAGATATGAATGATGAACTCCATTGCTGGTCCCTGTGCTTTGCCTCTGGCATGAAAATCTGTGCAGAGAGGCCAAAGAGGAAATGGCTTTCCCTCCTGCTCACTAGTGTACTTTCAGGCATGGACCTTGGTGATTGTGACTCTAAAATGGGATCACTTTTTCAAAGCTCTAATCAAGGTCTGCATCTTTAATAGGTAGCACTGAGGGGATGTTGACATATATTTTGCCTTGGTTTCAAGCAGACCTGGGTTGAGATTCAGGTTTTACTTTAGCTAGTCTCTTCAGCTTCCCAAGCCTTAGTCTTCTTACCTGTGAAATTGGGATGATAGCTACAGGGCACACAAGAGAATCCCTATATATAAAGAGCCAGGAGCCATTGCAACCAAACAGACACCTGAACTGGCCCGAGTGGGGTGACAAGGCCAGCAGCGGGGTTAGTGAGGGACGACCAAACGACTGAGCAGCAGGCTGTGTGGGGCGACCAGGCCTGCAGGAGGGGGCAGTAAGGCGTGATCAGGCTGGCGCGGGAGGGGGCGGGCAGTTAGGGGCCACCAGGCCAGCAGAGGGGGGCTGTTGGGGGCAACCAGGTTGGTGGGGGGGCAGTTGGGGGAGACCAGGCTGGCAGGCAGAGGCAGTTAGGGGTGATCAGGCTGGCAGGGGGGCCAATAGGGGCAGTCAGACATCCCCCGAGGGGTCCCGGATTGGAGAGGTTGCAGGCTGGGCTGAGGGGACCCCCTCCCCCGTGCACAAATTTTGTGCACTGGGCCTCTAGTATACATATAGAGCTCCCACCTTTATAGGGAGATTTCACAGGACAGGAGAGATGTTATTTACTATACTGAGGGCTTCGAGTCCCCAAGTGTGACTTCGGGTTCTTCAACAACCTTTTCTGTCTTTTGTTTTTTCTATCTCCCTGGTTAGTTAATGCATTGCCTGTACTTTTTAAGCTCTAGTTGGCCGCCTAGCCTGCATGGCTCAGTGGTTGAGCATCGACCTATGAACCAGGAGGTCACAGTTCGATTCCCAGTCAGGGCACATGCCCCTGTTGCAGGCTTAATTCCCAGTGGGGGACATGCAGGAGGCAGCTGATCAATGATTCTCATCATTGATGTTTCGATCTTTCTCTCCCTCTCCCTTCCTCTCTGAAGTCAATAAAAACATATTTTAAAAAAGAAAGATAACTCTAGGTGGCCATTGATATACATTTTGCAATTTGTAGCTTTGTAGTTTGTAGTGTTTGTAGTTACTCATAATGATATCTAATGTTATAAAAATAAAAGTGTTTCTGAAAAGACTAACTCTTAAATAACTTACTGAGTATAAAAATCCTTTTTTTCCACATTCATGTTAAAGTTTTTAATTAATTAATTTGTGTTTCTGAATAGATAAGACATTTTTTTAAAACAAGAAGTTTATTTAAACAACAAGACACTTGAAGGAAAAACTACCTAGGATTTATTTTTTTTAAAGTAATTTACTCTACTTAAAGACAGATTGCCCTACATGTAACAGCTATGCACAAAAAAGTTATAAAATTGTCCTTGGTTTTACAATGATAAATGAAAAACGTTAAAATTCTCCAATCAGACAAGGTATGCAAGAATTTTTATGTTGTTCTTTTGTTGTTGTTGTTGTTAACAATGAGAGCAAAATAACTTACTGGAATATAAAGATAAGAGCTGGATGAGCATGCCACTAATGGAGAAAGGGAATGTTTTCACAGAACCAGTATTTTTCCCCCAGCCCATCTCTATTTGATGTCCATCAAAACATACCATTGGTCAATTAGTTAAAAAAATGCAAATGCTTGTGCACATACATACTTTATGTACAATAAAGGAATGGGGAAGGGGAAAATAAAAGAATAGAGAACACTATACGGTGGTAGTCAGATGTGTTGAAACCCAATTGCAGTTTTCTAACTGAGAATGTCTTCTTGGTCTGGAGGAACAGAGTTCTGGAGTAAAGTAGCAGGTTCCCTTTTTCGTAGACACCTCCTGTCTGCTGCTGGAACACACCAATTGTATCTTCCTCCTCCATTTCCAACTGTGCAGGTGTGTCTGTTTCATTGACTGGCTGCCCGTCAAATCGGAATCTGATCTGCCTCATTGACAAACCCTTGGGCTTTTCGTCGGCCATGACGAGCACCGGAGTCTCCTCAGCTGCTGCTTCACAAAAGAGGTACCAGTCCGCACCAAATGGGCACACAAGCAGCACCAGGAGCGGCAGAAGAAGCAATAGGTAATACATTTGCACGGTTCAAAGTTCAAAAGATGCCAGAGTATATACAAGAATAGTCTCCCAGTTTTTTGTTTGTCTTCTAGAAATAATCTATATTATTACAATCAAATACACATTTATGCTTCTCCTTTTACACAAATGGTAGTGTATTATACATTCTTGTTGGTATCTTGTTTATTTATTTATTTATATAAATCTTGAAGATGGTTCCAAATGAGTAGGAATTCCTCTTTTTAAAAATGTTTGTCCTGCTTAGTCTCTCATTCTATGAATGTACTCTGATTTATTTGACCATTCCCAAATTAATAACATTTAAATTGTGTCAATCTCTTGCTCTCACAAATAGTGCTTCAGTAAATAGTCCCATAATATATGTTATTTGGCACATATGTGAATATACCTGTTAAATAAATTATTAGAATCAGATTTGCAGGGTTAAGGGCATATAAATTTGTAATTTTGCTAGATATTACCCACTGCCAAAGATGTTTATATCTTGGCTGGGGTTCCCCCAGAAAAGCATATCTCTGTGACTATGATTCTAGTGCAAGTGGTATAATTGGTAGGTGCATGGAACACCGGGAAGCTGAGGAGTCGGGGGCCGTGATACAAAGAAGGGAAGGCAACCGTTGAAAGGATGTGTTATGAAGCCAGCTACTACATGGGTGACCAGAGCTTAATTCCACTAGGAAATTATGAGCTAAGGTGCAGAATACTCACTTCTGGACTTTTCTTTTTTCTTTTTCTTTAAAAAAACATTTTTATTGATTTCAGAGAGGAAGGGAGAGGGAGAGATAGAGACTTCAATGATGAGAGAGAATCATTGATTGGCTGCCTCACGCATGCCCCACACTGGGGATCAAGCCCACAACCCAGGCATGTGCCCTGACTGGGAATCAAACCTTGACCTCCTGGTTTATAGGGCAATGCTCAACCACTGAGCCACGCTGGCCAGGCACTTCTGGACTTTTCTAAACAAAGGTGAGGAAGCTGCATTTCCTGAGAGTCATTAGATGAAGCCTGCTCTGGAAGCATGGAGTGTGAAATGGGAGTAGGGGCAGTAGATGTTAACTCTCTGGCCTGGCCTAGCCTGCTGGTGGCCAGAATAAACTTCCACAGTTCAGAAAAATCTCTCAGGCATAGAGATGAATTTCTTGGGGTACTGGGTTCCTGAGTACACTGAAAGGTCTTAGGATATGGGCTGCACCCCACTGTCAATGAACAAAGGTATCTGTTTCCCTAGATTTTTGTTTCATAGTGTTCTCACATATTTGATCTTGCCAATTGTCTAGATGAAAAATAGTACTCATAAAACAAAAAATAGTAACTGTATCATTTTAATTTTTATGTATATAATAATTCACACTGACTTTTAAAATAATTTAAAGCTCCCATCTATTTAATTCTTCTCTAACCCTACCATGTTCCAGTAAGTCATCATACCCTCATCCCACCCTGAGAGTAGGTGTTGCAATTATTCTCATTTTAAACACTAAAGGGAGGAGCAAAGAGGTTTAGTGACCGGCCCTAAACCACTGTTTGTCAGTGATGGGAATGGGATTTGACCTCAGATTCTCTTTAAAACTCATGCTCTTTCTATTGTGGCAACATGCCCTTTGGAAACATTTTTATCTTGTAAATGGTATAAAACAGACTAGCCACTCAACTTCTCAGTTTCTTGATCTACAAAAGAAAGAACAGTGAACATCTATTGTTTGTGTCTTCCCAGCATCCATTCTTCACTCTTTTGCTATCACCTGGGAATTTGTTAGAATTTTCAATTCTTGAGTTTTACCCCAAGCCCACTGAATCAGAAACTCCTGGGTTGAGGCCTAGCAGTCTGTGTTTTAACAAACCCTCTCTGTGATTCTGATTCATGCTGAAGTTTGAGAAATACTGGGTTAGGGGAAAGAATGTTAAGTGGAGCTATTTTGCCAACAAAAACCAGGGGAAACCCAGGTTAAGACTAAAGTCATATAGAACAAACACATCTGAGAGATACAGAGAATGAAAGAGTTCTGAAGATACCATCTGAGTCTAGTCCTGCTTGAAGTTAGACCAACAGTGGTATCATTTAGTTACATGAACCAATACATTCTTTTCATTTCAGTTTGAGTTGAATTTCTGCCACTGGCAACCAAGCTATTCCTTACTGTCAAGCAGAACATTTATTCCTCCTTATGTTTTCAAGTGAAGAGATTCTTTTTGACCATTAGTTCTCAAAGTGTGGTCCCAGGATAACATCAGCAGCAACATCAGCATCACTAGAGAATTTGTTAAAAAATCACAATTTATCAGACCGCAGTCCACACCTACTGAATCAGGGTTCTGGGGTGGAAACCAACAATCTGTGTTGTAATAAGCCCTCCAGGTGATTCATGTCCGTTCATTTCACTAAAATGTGAAAATCACTAGCGTAAGACTCCTAGCCTCTCTCCCAACCCCTTATTCATCCTTCTCTATGAAGAATGTATGAGTTATCTAATTAATGAGTTTGAAAGGATGATCTGGGCATGCTCAGTTTAGCTCTTCCCCCTGTGTTTTTTTTTGGGGGGGGGTATGGAGAGGTAGGAGGTGGAGCCAGTGTGACCCAAAGGGGCAGTTATTTTGTGTTCCTCTATGTGCTATAAGTTTTATGGAGACAGATCCCCATAAGATGAGGCCTGCAGTTTTTCCAGCCCTGCCTGTACCTCAGTGGTAAACGTATTTTGGGAACAGTGTAAACAAGACCATTTGCCCTCAGATCTAAGCCATATCCTCCAGTCTAGCTCTTATCAGTCATAAAGCTGACATTTTGATCTGCATCTGCTGGTTTTCTATGTCTGATTTCTCAGGTGGTTCAGACTTGGGTGAGGAAGAGGGCTATCTATGGACTCCCCCAATGCCCCAACATTGACTAATTTAGGGGGGTGGAGTAGAAGGTTTCTCAGGCCCCTTCCCGTCTAACATTTAGGACGCCATGTCTCAAACTTTCTCTACAGGGCTCCCAGTGCCCCGTGAAGAAAACCTTGTTTGTTCTCACCAGACCACTGGTGTTGCACCTGCGGGAGACAGAGGTATCCCATGCCCCATGGGGCACAGGAGGGAAGACTGCAATCACAGAGCATTTCCTTTCAGTTCTTTTCTGAAACAGTGTCGTTCTGTGGGGGCAGGAATGGGACCTAGAAACCACGGCATTCTAAAAGCTTCCTGGGAGCTGTCTGCCATGCCTTATTATCGGGTTCTACCAGCTGTCTACCCTAAATCCATATGGCTGCATTTGAAGTTCCTTTCTGTTTTGGAGGCTTATCATTTGAAAGAAAAAAAGGGACTTCTCTCTTTTCTATTCCACTCTTTTGGTCTGTTCTGAGTTATTCACAGCCATAGACTGGTTTGAAGCTCTGCAAACCAGGCCTGGGTGCTACAGGAAGCTCAATGTTCAGGGCTCAGGCCCTTTAGAGCAGCAGGCGTGCCTCTTTTTGGAAAGCTGCTGCAGGGAAGAAAGAGACAAAGCAGCCGTTACTAAGTTCAACCTGAGTGACAGAGGACAGCATAGTTATTCTCTCTGTATTGACCTGTTTCTCAGTCTTCCTGGAATACTTAATCCTCCCAGATTGTCTAACTACCACTTATTTTTACATAGATCATATGTGTACAACTGCTTTATATAGCTACAGCATATATGTATAGTTTTGGCTTCTGTTTTACCCATATCATTAAAAATTGTTCATAAACATAATTTTTTATTTTTCTGATTTAAAATAAATAAAAAATTCGACTTCATTAAAATTAAAATTTTGTGCATCAAAGAACACTATCAAGAGAGTGAAGCAGAATGGGAGAATATATTTGCAAATCATATATCTGATAAGGGCTTAATATCCAAAATATATGAAGAACTCCTACAACTCAACAACAAAAAGATAAGCAACCCAAACAAAAAAGTAGCCAAAGGACTTGAATAGACATTTCTCCAAAGAAGATAAATGAATTGAAAATAAGCATATAAAAATATGCTCTACATTATTAGTCATTAGGGAAATGCAAATCAAAACTATAATGACACACCATTCACACCTAGGATAACTATAATAAAAAAAGAAAATTACAAGTGTTGATGAAGATGTGGAGAAATGAGAACTCTTGTACATTGTGATGGGAATATAAAATGGTGTAGCTGCTATGGAAAAACAGTTTGGTAGTTCCTCAAAATGTTAAACATAGAATTATCATTTGACCCAGCAATTCTACTCCTAGGCATTTAACCAAAAGATTTGAAAACAGGAACTCAGGTACTTGTACACAAATATTCATAACAGCATTATTCACAATAGCCAAAGGGTAGAAATAATCCAAATGATCATCAATAGATGAATGGATAAATAAATCATAGTATATCCCTACAATGGAATACTATTCCACGTGAATATGTGCACAACATTGAGGAACCTTGAAACATTATGCTAAGTGAAATAAACCAGACATGAAAGGACAAATATTGTATGAGTCCACTTATATAAAATGTCCAGAATGGGAAAATTCATAGAAACAGAAAGTAGATTAGAGATTATCAGGGATTGGAGGTAGGAGAAAATGGAGATTAAAAAAAAAATAAGATGGAGGAATATGTACAGAAAAACTGAAAGTAGAAAAAAACTTCACCTGTAATCTCATGACCTAGGATAGCTGAATATCCTGCCAGTCATTTTTATTTTTAATGTATACATGGTGGTCAAGCAAAAAAGCTTAGGCCTTCTGGATTCAAATATGCACTCTGCCATTAACTAGCTATGACATCTCTGTACTGCAGTGTTTTTGTAAAATGCAAATCATAAGAGAACCCACTTCAGATGGTTGATTTGTGGATTAAATTGGATAATATGTTTTAAGTGGTTATTACAGTGCCAGGCTCATGGTAAATGCTCATGTGTTGTATCCCACGCTTCTCATTTTCTGGTAGAAATAAAAATTATTTTTAATGGCCACATAGTATTTCATATCATGGCTGTAGCATCATTTATTTAATCAAGTTCTTATTGTTGAGTGTTTAAGTAGTTTAAAGTTTTCATTATTTTACAAGATGCTATGGTGGACATCCTTGCTTGAGTCTTCCTGGCAGACATGCCTGAGAAGGGTTGTGTAGCTTTGGCCCTGCTCAGCCTTCTGGGCTCTTGGGCTTCCAAGACAGAGCACCATGTTGAGGCCCAAGCTGGGAGATAGAATCTAAGTTCCAGTCATTCTTCTGCTCTATCTCTAGGCAATGCTGGGACTGCTCTTGTCTATCAGGGCCTTTGCTTCCTCGTCTGTACAATGAGAACTATAGTGGCAAAGACCTTAGGGAGGTTTTTCTGCTCTGTGACTCTCAGATGATCCTCTGCTAAGCTGTGGATTTCTCCAGCCCTGTAGTGGCCTTCCTCAGGGGGGTGTGTGCACACGCTTGAGTGTGTGTTTCAATTTCTATTCTTAGCAGCATGATCTTTAAACAGGGAATAGATTTGTGCGTCTATCTCATCTCAGATGCATGCAGCTCCTGCTAGGCTCTTTCATTCTCCACCAGCCATCCATTCACATTAGAAACAGTGGCCCATTAAGGAAATAAGCAGATGGTGCTCTTCCATCAACCATGATAAGGATCGAATGCTCTCTGGTTTGGGGGTTTGGCCCTTTTTTTTTTATCACCAGGCCTGGGCTCTGTCTGACTCAGCTATAGATGAGGTCAGGGGAATCTTGGTCAGCACCTCCCTTCCCATTCCACTCCCAGATCTTTTCTCTGGGATGGGCCAAGGATGGTATTTGGGCAATGGTGATTTTTAGAGATGATGAGTAACCAACATTCCAGAAGAGAAGGTCATTGTTTGTCCTGAAAGAAAGAGTGTAGATGAATAAGTCTACTCTCCTCCAAGAGTTCTCAATTATGGAGGTGTCTCAGAGCTACTTCAGATATTTAAATATACAAAATCAGATTATTTTTTTGTCTGCAACCTCAAAGATTCTTATTTATTAACTGTGGGGTGGAGCCCAGGTCCTTCATTTTAGGACACTACAGGGGATTCAGACGGGCATCCTAGGTGGAAAACATTGGCATGTAGTAGTAGGATTTGCAAATTCTTAAAGCTCACAAAAGCCAGGCAGGCAACATCAAATGGATGGGATGTGATGCAAGAGTGCTGGTGACTCTGAAGAATAGGAGCATCTACACCTTTTTTCAAGGGCACACCATACTTACCTTTAGCCAGTTGTCATAGATAATGCTGGCCCAGCGTTGCTAGATGTTTCACTTAAATTATTTTTTAGGAAGAGTAAGAAATCCAGATTTGTTTATAAAATATCCTACTTTTTTTTGTTGCTGTTGTTAATCCTCTCCGGAGGATATTTTTTTCCATTGATTTTTTAGAGATAGTATAAGGGAAGGAGGGAGGAGTAGAAAGAGAGGGAAACACATTGATGTGAGACACATTGATTGGTTGCCTCCCACAGGTGCCCGGACTAGGCTGGGGATCCAACCTACAACCCTGGTATATGCCCTTAACTGGGAATTGGATCTGTGAACCTTCAGTCCACAGGCTGATGCTCTAACTACTGAGACACACCGGCCAGGGCAAAATATCCTACTTTTAAATATTGGCAACCAATTCAATTTTTTTTTTTTTTTACAAATTGAATTGTGGGCCCAAACATATCTGTTGGTCAAATCTGGCCCTAAATCTGCCTGTTGAAATCTCTTGACAACTCCTTAGCCAGACAATTGCTCAACTTAAGTAAAAATGATGCATTCAGCAGCCTCTTGATTGACAGCATTGTGCTGTGATGCTCTGAGGGGTTCTGGACGACACCTGGCTTGGTATGAGGCAAAGTGTTCGTAGTGGGCAGTCAGAAGACCTATATCCTGCTAACAACCTGTTAGGTAACATTGGGAAAGAAATGCCTTCCCTAGTCACAGAATTTCATTTGGTAAAGTAAGGGGGATGATCTCTAGTGTTCTTCCCGAGTTTCTAGGCCATTCTTCTCATGAAGATTTATGTACTCACCTATTATCCCTCTACTTGAGAATGAAACTTTTCAGATTAAGATAAAAATTAATCTTGGTCTTGAATGACAACTAGTTGTTTCTCTCCCATATTCTCCTATGTCTTTGTGATTCATTTTTGCAGGGGAGTTTCTTTTTGCTCTTGGCTTTTGGGCTATTTTCTAAGGGGAAGACAGCATTTTGGAATAGCATGCTTCGGTGGAATTGAGCATATGGACTTTTTGCTTGCTGAACAGTTGAATTCGAGTAAAAAAAACCACAATAAAGAAATAGAATTGATATGAGGGACATCTTGAAGTAAAAAGATGTTTCGTCATAGCTCAAATAAAACCCTGCAATTGAATCTTTTCTCCTCATAGCTTTATTGAGATTTAATTCCTATACCATAAAATTCACCTTAAAAGTGTATAAGTCAATGCAATTAGATAGTTGCAACCATCACAACTATCTAATTTCAGAACATTTTCATATCTCCAAAAAGAAACCCCATACCTGTTATCAGTTACTCAGCATTTCCCCCTTACCCCTGGCAACCACTAATCTATTTTCTGTCTCTATAGATTTTTTTACCCTGGACCTTTTATATAAATAAAATCACACAATATTTGGTCTTTTGTGACTGGCTTTTTCATTTAGCTTATTTTCAAGGTTCATCCATGTTGTAGCATGTATCAGTACTTCTTTCCTTTTTATTGCCAAATAATATTCCATTATATGGATATGCCACATTTTGTTTATTCATTCATCAGTTCATGAATAATTGAGTCCCCTCCCCCCTTTTTGGTTATTATGAATAATACTGCAATAAATTTGCATGTACATTTTATATGGACATATATTTTCATTTATCTTGAGTATATGCTTAGGGGTAAAATTTCTGGGTTGAATATTTAACTTCTGAGGAAATCCCAGACTGTTTTGCAAAGCAGCAGCACCATTTATATTTCTATCAACAGTGTATGAGGGTTCCAGTTTCTCCACATCCGCTTTAACACTTGTTATTATCTGACTTTTTTATTATAGTCATCCTAGTGGGTGTGAAGTGGTATTTCATTGTAGTTGATTTCTGCAGTTGAATCTGTTCTGATTGACCTGGTCTAGTCATGTGCCCATCCTTTAGCTGCTAAAGTTTAGCGGCTAAAGTTTAGCTAATGACTCTGGCTAGTAGAGACTGGTAATCTGAAATGAATCTGAGTGAACCCCTGGAGCTAGGGTGGGTGTCAGTCACTCCCAAACTACAGAGGAGAAATTGGAGATACTATTTGAAAGCAAGGAGAAATGGATTTCTGGGATCCAGCTAACACATGTTTTCTACAGGATGGGTTTACTTGCTTGGTTTCAGTGCTGGAATTGTCCTGTATTCAAGGATCGCAGAGTAGGAAGGAAAAAACATCTTGATGAGGACTCAGGCAAGGAAGGAACCCAGGAAATAGGTTACTGAAATAGGGTCTACTGAAAATAGGTTTCTCCCTGAAAACTCTCATCGCCGACACATAGGTGCTTGCCAGCTTGTATTTATTACTGTCTGCTCCTCATTTCCTTTCACTGATCAAACTATCATCAGGCTCAGTACCCCTGAGTGCTCCTCTGCCTCATGCTGAGTCACAGAATGCTGAGGACCTCCTTACAATTGTATTAGGACCTATGCTTGATTCCCCCAGTCTAAATAGCTATGCTAGTATAGCTATGTTGTCTCCCCCCGCCGCGCCCCCCCCCCCCCAGGGAATAACTTTCTGTTGGATATTTTTGAGATTTGGTAAGCTTTTCTGACTACCACAGCTTTTTAAAAAGAGACAAAGATTTTGGATTGTACTTTAGAAGGGAAGGAGTGTAAGGACAACTCTTTGGTTATCGTCTTGGTCCTGAAAAATAATGGGGAATTTCAGGCCTCGGTAGACACTGAGTGGCATTGGTGGGAAGCCTAACTGGCCCTTTCTCAGCTCTTCTCTAACATGGGCTCCTCTTTCTTTTCTCTCTCCCTTTTCTCCTCCTTTTCACATTGATAGTAATATCTGTCATTGAGGCTTTTCTGGCTACTACTGCTGTGTAACAAATATCCTCCCACCTCCTCAAAGAATAGGTCTTAAAACAACCATTTTGTGCCACACTTAAAAAATCTAAAGAAATTTGACAACCAGTGTAAGGCCTGATTCTAGACCGGATCCTGTACTACAGCACATTATTGAGTCAACTGACAAAACTGGAATATAAGTGACAGATTATACAAATGTTCTCATATGAATGTTAAATGTACTAAAGTTGATAAATGTACTGTGGTTGTGTGAAATAGTATCCCTATTCTTTGGAAATACACACTGAAACACTTAGGGGTAAAGGGCCACCCTTAAGAAGCTACAAAATTCATTTTTTATGAGTTATACATATCTATAAAGAAAGGGAGAAACAGAGAAAAATCGATAGAGAGGGGAGAATAATAGAGGTAGAATGCTCACAATAGTTGAATTTAGGTAAAGGTGTATGGGTGTTCCTCATACTTTATATATAGAAATTATTCCACAGTAAAAAGTTTTAAAAAGTACAGCGGTTTACTACTTCCTTTTGCTCATGATTTTGTAGGTCAGGAATGGCTAGCCTGGGTGGCTCTTGCTTGGAATCTGTCATGCAGTTGCAGTCAGTCAAATGCCAGCAGGGGCTGCAGTCAGAAGGTCGGGCAGAGCTGGGTGTCCAAGATGTCTCACACGGCTGGCACTTGATGCTGGCCCTCGGCTAGGAGCTCAGCTGGCCCTTTGATTGACATGTTTACATGTGGCGTCTCCAGCATGGCAGTCTCAGGGTAGCCAAACTTCTGACTGTGTTTCTCCTAGAGCAAGAATTCCAAGAGAACAGGTGGAAGCTGCATGGCCTCTTTTGACCTAGTCTTGGAAGTGATAACAGTATCTCTTCTGCTGCATTCTACTGGTTCCAAACGAGTCACTAGGTTATGTCCAATGAACTTGCAGTCGTGTTTCCTAACTGCCATAAATGCCAAAATGTAAATGCCAAAATGTCAGACGCTGTTGTATTAACTCATTTGATTTTTATTAAGAACAAAACAAAACAAAACAAAACAAAACAAAAACACACCTCAAGGTAGGTAGTCTTAGTCTTCTTATTTACACAGATTAAATAAGTTCCCAGTATCGCGCCATTATTGAAAGAGCTAGGATTCGAATCCAGTCTGGCCCCAGAACCCATCTCTACTACCTTCTACCACCTCTGCATAGAGCTGTGATTCCTGCTACATTCTGATAAGCTGCCACACACATAGATAATCACTTTTCATTCACAATCAGTGGTATGCAAACTCCCAATACATTTACAATCATGTGACACAATTCTTACCTTCTAAGCTCTGACTTTTGCATATGTGGTTTCCTTTCCCTGGAACACTTTTATTCCAATTATTTGTCTGCCTATATCATTTATTATTCAGGTCTTTTAGGGAGCGTTCCCTG
This sequence comes from Myotis lucifugus, assembly GCF_000147115.1. Lineage (NCBI taxonomy): Eukaryota > Metazoa > Chordata > Mammalia > Chiroptera > Vespertilionidae > Myotis > Myotis lucifugus. Next base: position 715,560 of record NW_005871109.1, read on the forward strand.
ATTACTCAACGCTGGGGTGAGTGCTTTTCCTATGGGTGCACATGCCACCGGTGCCTAGTAGTTACTTTGCCTGTTGTCCCGACTGTCTCTCCCATTGAACTCTAAGTTCCCCGAGGGCAGGGACATTGTTTTGTTCACGAAAAGGATCTCCAGCACAGTGCCTGGTAGGTAGTGTGCAAATAAGTACACACTAATGTCTCACACCCATACTCCTCAGATACATTACTATATATTTCTCACACCTAAATACAGACACTAAGACACTCTTCTGAAACACACAAAATCTGTCCTATTCACTCTTGCCCAAGCACGCTCAATCACTGTGACTTATTACTCCCCATGCTCGGTGTCGGTCACAGTCCTCACACGCTGTCACCACCACAAGTTCATCACACACAATTACTGTGGCACAGCTCTGATCCTCAATCACTGACACATACTGTTCTTCAATCCCGTCACCATCTGTACTCTTAAAACAGGATATTTACTCTCCTACAAATTGCGTTAACATCACAACAGCTCTATTTTTCACACATGCCTTCACATAACTGTATTTTTTTCATCCATATAATCCCTGACATACAGAATTATGGTCACATACTATCTACTGTCTTCTTCCCATTCCACTTGACACCCTCTCTCACTCACACTCACACACACACGCACACACACACACACACACACTCACACACACACACACACACGCACACACACACACACACACACACTCTAAAAGGGCAGGCGGGGAGGTCGCAGCTCTGGGGCAGCTCCGGAATCTCGCGCGGCCGCGCCTGTCCCTTCTTTACCGCAAATTGAATTATATGTTGTTGTGGCCACGAGGATCGGTTGTCAAGATATGCTATTGTACCTTTGCAAAGAAGTTTTTTAATCGCTCGGTCGTCTTAAATACAGGAGTGAAAAACTGAATATACTGTGGATCCTGGATCTCACTCCGAAGAAGAAGTGACTTTCCGGGTTGTTCAGAAGAAGTTAAGGCGGGTTGTCCAGGTTCCATCGCCTGTCCAGATGCCTACTGCACAACAGAGTACATAAACAAAGAATGGCACGTTGAA
>NW_005871109.1:717206-741551 GCF_000147115.1 Myotis lucifugus
CGGGGGGTTGGGCCCGGGGCCTGAATGGAACCCCCCCCGCCGCGTTTCCAACCTGCCCGGCCGTCGCCCTGCCCCGTTCGGTGCGATCGCGGTGGCAACTTGGGCCGGGGCTCCGCGTGGTCTCCGGGGCTCCTTCTGGCCCGCCGGGGCCGGGGCTGCCGCTGCCAGCCGTGCGCTGCTCTTTGTGTGCGTGTGCGCTTTCCTTTTGAAGTGTTCTCGGAGGTAACGTGCCCGGCGGGGAGTGTGGGATGATGCCCCAGGGAAATGGTGGCTTCGAGGAAGTTAAGAATGTTCTTCGATGCGGGTGAGACCATTTCCTAGGAATTCCTGGTGCCTTCCTGCTCCCGGCCGTGCCAGGTGAAGTTTGGGATGGGCCAGAGTAGGAGGTGACCGACCGACCGACCGAGCCGAGCGGAGCGTAGAGTAGCGTTCTGTGTCTGTTCCAACCACCGTCTCCCCCACCCCCACCCTCTCTGGTAGCTGAAGGCGGAGAGTGAGGGATGGTAAAGAAAAGGGAGGTGGAATTCTTCATTCTTGCAATTTGCTCTGGTGAGAGGTTCGACTAATCTTTTTTGGGATTAAAAAAAAAAAGAGAGAGAGAGAGAGAAACCCAGTTATCTCTCTGCTTTTGTCAACCTAAAAGGTGTGGCTTATGCTGGGAGAGAACGAAGGTAGTACCCCGTTATAACAGGTAACAAAGATATTCTTGGTATATATCAGTGAGTACTGTTAAGGTTCTTTGGTGAAATACTTATTTCTGGCATACGTTTCACCCATTTGCTATCAATAGTGGCATTAAAATACAGAGTACTGAAACATAAATGTGATTACCTTTCACCTTGACTACATGAGCAGGAATTGACGTTATGCTATTTCAAGGTATTAAAGACTGCTGCTTAAACCTTTGTATCCAGGAAGAGAAGATGTTTATGTAATGAGCATTTACAGTATGCTAATTAGTGGGTTAAAAAATGACACTTAAGAGGTGAGATTGGTTTAAGTTTAGCAGGCTGCAGAATTGGGGACGCTGTCATGTTGCTATTTCCCTAGGGCTAACAGAGACTTGAAGAAACTGATGGCAAAGCAAAACAATTGATAGCTAACCCTTTCTTTGGGGGCTGCAGTTAATGGGGTAGGAGGGGAGTTGTGGGAGTTGTTCTGGAGTGAGAGTAATCTTGGGTTTTGAATGTATTTGAATCTGAACGTAAGTGAATTATTTAAGGAATTGAACCTTTTGTTTTTGGAAATAGTATTAGAAACCATTAGGAAAGTGTAATCGCTGGCTTTCTAATGATTTTCTAGAATTCATTTGTTAAAGAAATACCTCCTTTATGAATAGGAATATACCTAGGTGCTCTAGGTGATATAAAAGAAATAGAGGAGCCATGTATGCTTGAGGAAGACAAGCATTTCTACATGGAGAAATAGTGTGAGCTTTGATTCATAGACTTGAATACCTGCTCTTGCTATGTTATTTATTCACTGTGAGAACATTGCCGAAATATGTGTTTAGCTTCTCCTAGCCTCAGTTTTATCTTCAGTAAAACGGGTCTGATCACATTCTTTAAATTATGGGAACCTTCTTAGCATTGTATCTAGCATGTAGTATGGACAGTACTTTGGTTAATGATGGCTAATGTAAGTTTGTGTACAGTTCTGGAATACATTTAAATGCAAAGGGAATCCAGAATCAGGGCAAAGTCTCTTTGTACTTTGATAAAAGGACAACGTACAGTTGATGGTGAGAGAGGACATGTCTTGTGTGAGTATGGGCAGTCATGCTAGCTTTGAGAGAGGAGGCAGTCAGGGAGGGGAGTGTGATAGGCAGCTGACTTGGGGCCAGTGAAATGGAGAAACATGGGTTCTGATTTTGAGGAGACTTTCTGGAGAGTCAGGAGCTAGACCACCTGAATAGAGTGTTTTTTTTGTTTTTTTTTGTCTTGATTTTTAGAGGGAGGGAGGGAGGGAGGGAGGGAAGGAAGGAGAGAGAGAGAGAGAGAGAGAGAGAGAGAGAGCGAGAAAGAGAAACATCAGTTGGTTGCCTCCCATATGTGCCTGGGATCAAACCTGAAACCTGTGTATGTGCCTTACCAGAATCAACCCTGTCACCTTTTGGTATACAGGACGATGCTCTAACCCAGCGGTCGGCAAACTGCGGCTCGAGAGCCACATGCGGCTCTTTGGCCCCCTGAGTGTGACTCTTCCACAAAATACCACGTGCGGGTGCACTTCCACAAAATACCACGTGCGGGTGCCCATGTACAGTGTGATTGAAACTTCGTGGCCCATGCGCAGAAGTCAGTATTTTGTGGAAATACTCGCGAGCCGCAGTTTGCCGACCACTGCTCTAACCAACTGAGCCACACAGCCAGGCCACCTGGATAGAGTGTTAGCTCTGTGTAATCTTAGGCAAATTTCACTTAACCTGTCTGTCTCAGTTTCCCCATCTGTAAACTGGGAAAATAGGAAGTACGAAGTACCACTCTTACGAAAATTAAATGAATTACTATATGTCAAGAGACTAGAACAGTGTCTAGTACACAGTAAGGCTACAGGCATAAGATTATTGATAAGATTGTGGAACTAACATAACTATCATCTTTACTTAATAGAGCTGCTATTTATTGTCTGACTCCTGGGAAATTAAAGTGCATTCTGCTGTGACTGTCTAGCAGTAGTAATTGGAGGGAGAGGAGACGGCAGAAGGATAATAATCTTAACAAGCGGAAGTCAGTTCTCTTCGGAGGAGATCAGGATGGCATAAATTGGTTTTATTTATTTTTTAAGACTCCTGAGATTAAAAAACTTTTTTATAAGGTTCAATATATATTTTTTCTTTTATAATCTTGAGCAGAAAAAAATATAATAAATTTGGGAGTGGAGAAGTTAAAAACAACTTTGCCTTTAGCCCTGACTTTAACTGTAGATTTACTTGTTGCCTGCTAGGCGTATGAAGAGGTGCAAAATTAGGAAATTAAGGCAACAATTACTTGAGGTGCATTTTCAAAAAACTCTTTAAAAATGAATATAAAATGTGATAAAAATGTCGATTTTTACTAGTATGTTATTAAGAATATATGTGTATGTGACCTTTCTGTTCATAGTTGTGTGGTTTTTTTTAAAAAATATATTTTTATTGATTTCAGAGAGGAAGGGAGAGGGAGGGAGAGAGAGATAGGAACATCAATGATGAGAGAGAATCATTGACCCGGTGCCTCCTGCACGCCCTCTACTGGGGATGGAGCCTGCCACCCCGGCATGTGATCTTAACATTGTACCAAGTGAAGTGGAGAGAGCATTTAATATCTGGGTTCTAGGCCTCCCTACTCAGGTAAAACTGGGGGATATCTTAATCTCCCTAATCTTTTCAAGCTTCTTCATTAGATATCGAGTTTGGTCGAACAAATCTCTGCATCTTGCAAATTCAAGGTCCTTTCTTACTCAGTTAACTAGCTGTGTGTTTTGGGTCAAGTTCCTTAGGTTCTCCAAGCTTGTTTCTCTATATGAAAAAGGAACTAATAGTAGTACCTGTAGGACTTCTGGGGAGAAAATGATATAAAACATGCAAATCATTTAGCACAGTGCCATCTACAGAGTAAGTAAATAATTGTTACCTGGTTTTATTTGCTGTTACTTCTGTATCTTGTTCCTCCAAAATAAAAAATTTGTGATTTATTCATTTTTCCTTGACACATGATCTGGTCTCTTAAGTCTTCAACCCTCTCCTCCCCTTTCCACCCAACCTCTCCTAATCCCCTCCTCACTTTGTGTGGTATTTAGGTGATGAATGTGGATCCCATTTTGAGTTGGGGAAATTCTTTTTATTACTTGGGGGTTAATTTTGGGAAGTAATGGAGTAATCATTGGGGTTTTGAGTTAGTGCTAATCAAGCAACTTCGAGAAGAGACCAAACATGTTTTACAGGGTTAGAGAGGAATTTCCCAGCCTCTGGTCTTCGTTTAGCATCTTTTTATTCAGCAGTTTGTCAGATTTTGAGCTATGTTGGGGGTCGCTGATTTCTCACATACCGAGTTTTAGTCAGTCTTACAACCTGTGAGTCTGGACCTGACTCAGACATTGCTTTTCACCTCAAGTTTGTCTTTTGCTGAGTGCCTTTTCATGTCTTTTTCCTGGGACAGATCCTAAAAGAGACTTCAAGACTCATGGATTTGTGTTCTCCATTAATTGATCCATGTGTGAAGGTGTAGGTTCCTGAATTGCTCTTCTCTTGCTACATCTTGAAGACATCCTGCAATTATAAATCACTTAAAATTATTTTTATCTGTGAATTTGAAACCATACTGTAGACTTATTTTTAGAGCGCAATTACTGTTTTACATTTTCGGAGTAATTTACAAATGAATTCTTAGCATTGAAAAATAAGACATCTCTCCCAATGGTGGCGGATGCTAGAGATCTCCTCATTTTGGTAACAGTTGCAGTGATCCTGCTGGCAGTTACTAGATACAAATGCTAGGTACGGTCTTATTCCTTTTTTAAAAATGTTTTTATTGATTTTAGAGAGAGCAAGGGAGAGGGGGGAGAGAGAAACATCAATTGGCAGCCTTCTCTCTGCCCCCAACACACACACACACACACACACACACACACACACACACACACACACGGGAAAGAGTTGGCAACACTTGTGCCCTGACCTGGAATCAAGTTCGCAACCTCTCCGGGCACGCGATAACCAAGTGAGCTACACCGGCCAGGGCAACACTGTCTTCTTAATAGAGGTTGACTACTTTTCTCAGAGGAGAAACAAGGAAATTCTAACATAGGATTTTTCTTATTTGTTCTAATCTGTATTGTGTGTGTGTCTGTGTGTGTGTGTGTGTGTGTGTATGTGTGTGTGTCCCTCCTGCGATGGAGAAGTTGCGGAGTGTAGTGGGGACATGTCTGCTGAGTAGTTCAAGAACCCCACTTTTGACAGGCAGCTAACTCCTGGGAAGGTGTTTTTAATCCATCTGTGTTGTTGACGTGTCCTGGGTCTTTCCCAAGTTTTGAAATGAAAGTAGTCTGTTTAATTCACCTAGGAAAATACATGGTAACTTTAAAAGTGGGGTAAGGTAGAGAAAGAGACTTTTTTAAACCAGTACTGTTTTTTTTAAAGTTATTAAAAGTTCCTTTTTCAAAATAAAATTGATCTCTTAAAATTGAAACAGATTTTGTGATGATGCTACATGAACATTTCTTTCTTTTATTTTTTTGGTATGGAAAAATAGAAGTACCTGTAGGGTATTCTACGGTGCTCTCCTTACTGAAAAGTGCTAAAGAGTAAAAGACTTTCTCTCCATCAGTAGACAGTGGGGAGTTAATAGTCATTGAATCTTCTTGAAAGGCCTTGATCTTGAATTACTTTGGGTAGAGCCACTGAGTCTGTGTGGGATTGAATTTTAGTTTAAAGTAATGTCCTTGGTAGGCCTCTGATTTCTATTTTGCAAAAAGAAATGTCTCTCAGGCTTTTTTGAAAAAGACAGAGATTTATATATTTATTCACATATTTTTGGCATGGTTCTGAAAGAAGCAAAGAAATATAAGTTGTTAAATTGTGCTAATGGGGATATAATTAGACTGAGTTTCTTGTTACCTTGTAAATTTTGTTTTATTTTTAGTGATTTATGAAAGCAGTGTGATTGTTTATTGGTTACATAGCAGTAAATAGCATTGTCTTACTTTAAAACTTTTATAGTCACAGAATTTGTTGTTTGTATATATTAGCTTAATATTGCAAACCAACTTATCTTGTCACCTCATATGGTGATTTTCTTTCCCTAGGTAGAGCTTTGTTTACAAGTAACAAATGTTCAGTACTAGAAATAGGTATACAGATGTCAAAATCACACCCAGTGTTGCTTTAAAAAAAACCCAAAACTTTACCCAGGTTTTCTCAAAGCTAACATTTACCATTTCATCCTTCTCTCCCTATATATACACACTGTTGTTGTTTTTTATGAATTAGTTGAGTGTAAGTTGAAGACAATGCCGTTATTTTTAAATAACTCCATGCAGCTTTCCTAAAAATAGGGACATTTACTTATGTAAACATAGTAAATAACCAAAATCAGAAATTAGATTATATATTGCTAATCAAATATGCAGAACTTTTTCAAATTTTGCAAAATGTCCCCCAAATGCCCTTTATAGCAAAAGAAAATCCCAGATTATGCAGTACATTGTTTCCATGTCTTTAAATTTGGAACAGTTCTTTAGTCTTTGTGTTTTATAACAATGACATTTTTGAAGAATACAAGTTAGTTGTTTGTAGCATTCCCTCAATATGAGGTTGCTTCTTTATGGTTTGATTCAGGTTATGCATTTTGGGGGCAGTAATAACACAGAAATTATGGTTTCTACTCAGTGGATTATATCAGGAGACATAAGGTACATTTTGATTTGACTACATGTGTGTTTACCTTCTGACTCAATAATCCCAAATTTAGGAATTTTATGAAGATACACTTCCAACAGTATAAAAATACACATGCATGAGGTCACAACATTGTTTGTGATTAAAAATAATTATAAGCAACCTACAGCAGAGGAGCGGGGTTGAATAAGATATGATACATTCACCCAGTGGAACATTATATGCTGCTATATAAAGAATGGGAAAGCTCTCTATGAACTGATGTGGAGTACTTTCCAGGATATATTGTTCAGTGAAAAAAAGGATTTACTGTATGTATAATATACTACCTTTTTGTGTAAAAAAGGAGAGAATAAAATACATAGATATTTATTTATTGGGACAAAAACAGTACAGGAAGGAGAAATTAATGAGATTGGTTACCCATAGGAGGTAGGTGGGAATGGGAGTGGCAGCCCTTCTGAGGAGACCTTTCTGACTTTTGGAACCATGTTTACATATTCAGTATATAAACAGCAAACGCAAATAAAATCAAGTGATGAAGAAAAAAACACCCCAAGGTAGACTACATAGAGAAACAAGTGAACCAAACCTTTTCAAATGAACAACATAACCACACTGAAGTGTGTGTGTTGGGGGGAACAACTGAGTAACTTTTGAACCTGGATTTGGACTATGTCCTTAGGATAAGGAGCAAAAAAAAAAAAAAAAAAACTCCTCCAAACAAACATTGAACCCTATCTAGTTAAAGGCTTTTCTCTTTTTGGTCACAGAAGCATGGGTTTGCAATTTTGAAACAGTTTTCTATACTTGGATTAAGCAAATAAGTAAATATAATTGTGGAAAATGGAAGCCACATTTTGTCACTGTTGGAGAAAGAATTATAAATGTGGAAAGGGGGAGGCCTAGAATGAACTCTGATGTTTGATTGGAATTAAAGATGTTAGCATGAACTCATGGTTAAAATGTATATGGGTAGATATAGAAACAGATGTGTGTGGATATACATACACACATCTATATATCTTTTTGCCAACTCTGTCTGCTGAGAGGGCTTAGAAACAATGGGCACTCCATCAGCAGGGAAAACGGATAGAGCCAGACCTTGGTTTCTGAGTACCAGTCTTTACTAAAAGGAAACTTGGTGAAATGACTGATCCCAGGGCTGGGGCAGGGAAAAATAGAAGATGAGCTTGGAGCATCTTGTAGTGCCATAAAGTAAGAAGTGCTTAAAAAAACGAAACGATGGTGGAATGTCAAAGACATACAGCCAATCTGTAAGAACTCCCATTGGTTAACTCTGGGACAATATATCAGCATCAAAATAAAAAATGATGGTAATTGATTATTGCCCATAAATAAAGTAAGGATCTGTGACTCCATAGTGATAAATAAATGAAGGGAATTTCTTAAGGTAGAATTCTGACTAATGAGCATAGAGGAAATGTTGGAATTAGAAAGTCATTTGGCAATCATAACAGTATGCATCATAAATGGATGTTAAAACTAGTGGCTGGGCCCAGTCGGCTTGGCTCAGTGGTTGAGCGTAGACCTATGAACCAGGAGGTCATGGTTTGATTCCTGGTCAGGGTATATGCCCAGGTTGTGGGCTGGATCCCCAGTAGGGTGCAGGAGGCAATGGATCAGTGATTCTCTCTCATCATTGATGTTTCTATCTCTCTCCTCCCTTCCTCTCTGAAATCAATAAAAATGTATAAAAAAACAAAAACAAAAACTCTAGTGGCTGAAAATTTTGAGTAGCTGGAGTATCTATCTGCCCATAAAATATTATTAGTTACTAAGGGGAAATTATAACCACAGGAGAGAAACCTAGCTGTTATCACCTTGAATGAGTGATCAAAGGTAATATCGGTGACGCTGCTTTGGGTAATAATATTAATAAGCAGGGTTTGTTTTACTCAGTTATGCTAATAAGATCTGGTCTTCATAAATCATTAAAACTATTCATATTCTTAAACACTTAATTAGAAAATCAGAATAATAGTGTTTCCAGTTACAGAGAATTAGGAATTTAGCAGTTATGTTTGCTCTAATTCCAGCACCTCTTTCATAAATTTTGTGTCCTTATTTAAAGCAACCAAAAGTGTGTGACTGAATTATTTTTAAAAGATTGCATTTTTGTCTTTTGCAGTTTCTTTTGTTATTATAATAGTAAAAAAAAATATTCAGTGGTATGAATCCCTTCCTCATTTAGGGTTATTGCTTTTGCCATTTCTATCATTCTAACTGGTTTCATGCTTTCAAGCAGTCCTCCTCAACAGCTAGTTTTTATAATGAATTGTGATTCAGAGAACACTTTCAAGTATGTTTTACTGAGAAGATTTCCAAGACTATATTTACTTTTACATGCTAAATAATTATTTGGCTGGGTATAAAATTATTGGGTCCCAACATTTTTGTATTAAAACAGTGGAGGTACTACTTTATTTACCTTCCGTGGCTTTACCTTTATTTGGCTGGTCTCAAGTTTCTATTCTGCAGGAATAACTGGTTTTCTACTTGTATACTTGTAGCCTTCTCTTATCATTGGAAATGGAAACATTAATAAGGAACTAGAAGTTTTTCTCTGTTCACTAACTTTCCCTGGGAAACAATGAAACCCTCTCAGGGAAAGTTTTCCTCTCTGTTTTTGTATTCATTTTCTCAATTATCTTGTGAAATGCCTATTACTTGTGCATTGATTCTCTGAAGTCTTTATACCATATTGTCTTAAATTAACTAATGAAAAAGATAAGACAGTATCCATTTTAGGAGAATTTGTCAAATTTGCTTTCTGTATTGATCTTTTTTTTTCTTGTGTGTCAGAATGTGTTTTTTTAAATTTATCTTAGCTGTTCCTTTTTTAAAATATATTTTTATTGGTTTCAGAGAGGAAAGGAGAAGGAGGGAGGGAGGGAGGGAGGGAGAGAGAGAGAGGAGAGAGAGAGAGAGAGAGAGAGAGAGGAGAGAGAGAGGAGAGAGAGAGGAGAGAGAGGAGAGAAACATCAGTGATGAGAGAGAATCATTGATTAGCTTTCTCCTGCATACCCTCTACTGGGGATCGAGCCTGGGCATGTGCCCTGACGAGGAATCAAACTGTGACCTCCTGGTTCATAGGCCAGTGCTCAACCACTAAGCCACACTGGCCGGTAATCTTAGCTGTTCTTGGTGTTGAAGTAAAGAACTGGTCATCCCTTAGAATTATTGCAGGCCACTGAGATTTCCATTCTTTTTGATGCCAAAGGACGAGTTGATACTAGGAAGCTTCAATTTTTGGAGTAGCAGGATCTCAGCAGATGTAAAATTCTGTTAAATCTGCTAAGACATTCAGCCACATTTGGGTTTTTGGGTGAGAGATATAAATTTGAGATGGTTAAAAGGGATAGTTTTCAAGTTTATTAATCCTTCAAGTCTAAGCTTTCTGCACTGAGGCAAATGGGAGAGTCATGAGTGAGAGGAGATGGAGATAGAGATAGAGAATGTTAAGCTGTAAAATGCAGATCAAGGCAAAGGCTTTTCTTGCTGTAGGTGTAAAATTTGGAATGGTCTAGGTAAGCGGTTCTCAACCTGTGGGTCGCGACCCCTTTGAGGGTCGAACGACCCTATCACAGGGGTCGCCTAAGACCATTGGAAAACACACATATAATTACATATTGTTTTTGTGATTAATCACTATGCTTTAATTATGTTTAATTTGTAACAATGAAATTGGGGGTCACCACAACATGAGGAACTGTATTAAAGGGTCGCGGCATTAGGAAGGTTGAGAACCACTGGTCTAGATTCTAGAAGCAAAGGAATCCTTCAGAGAGAGTTTGTGTGTACGTGTAATTTAAGTATGGTTATTTTATATGGCATAGTGTGTGGAAGTATTTCATGATTTCATATATAAACTTTTGTTGTTGCTTTCTCCTTTTTTTAAAAAAAATTAGATTGATTGCTATCTATTTCTCACTGTAGTTCTATAGATATATTATATGCTATAATTTATATTTTAAAATACGTTTTAAAGGAATTCTAGAGAGGACAGAATGCTTTTCTTGTTACCATCTTCACAAAGTCTAGTATCCTCCATGCCTTTCAGAAAGGCATGGCAAAACTGATTTTGCATTGTATCCTTTGATAAGAAGTCTTGTGCTTTTTATCAAATTTTAGATAATTTTAATTTGAGTTTGAATATCTTCTTAATTTGAGTAATTTAAACTTGGTGAAGGATTGAATTGATTCTTTTAAAGATTTCTGGCTTTACAAAGCTATTGTCAAAGAATATGACCTGTAAATTCTCTATGTTTTGTAACATTAAGAACTTTTAATTGATGTAAATATTCTAAGAACATTTAAAGAGAAGAATGAATATTTATTTGTGTCATAGAAGATGCAAAGTTTGACAGAAATCTATTGAGATGGAATTTGTTGATTATATTATTCAAATATTTTATTTTAAAATATATACATATATTATTATTTTATTATTTTTTAAATTATTTTTTAAACATATTTTATTGATTTTTTTACAGAGAGGAAGAGAGAGGGATAGAGAGTCAGAAACATCGATGAGAGAGAAACATCGATCAGCTGCCTCCTGCACAGCCCCCACTGGGTATGTGCCCGCAACCAAGGCACATGCCCTTGACCGGAATCGAACCTGGGACCCTTCAGTCCACAGGCCGACACTCTATCTACTGAGCCAAATCGGTCAGGGCCATATATTTTTATTGATTTCAGATGGGAAGGGAGAGAGAGGGAGATAGAAATAACAATGATGAGAGAGAATCATTGATCAGCTGCCTCCTGCACACCCCCTACTGGGGATCGAGCCCGTAACCTGGGCATGTGTCCCTGACAGGGAATTGAACCATGACCTCCTGGTTCATAGGTTGACAGTCAACCACTGAGCCACACCAGCCCGGCAAGTGTTAGGTCTTGAACAAGACATAGTAAATTAAAAAAAGGAAATAAAAAAAGGTCTTTGGAATGAAGAGTTGTATTTGTTATGGTTCCATAGCAGCTAGTTACTAAAGAGGACAAAGAACTGGATTTTGTAGTTACTCTGTAATTAAAAGGTTATGTGCATGTGGCATGTGCACATTTGAATGTTGAGTTTTCAAAGATTTAGCAATTGGATCTATAGCATTCAGTTTTATTCAAAATAGACTTTAGAGAAGATAGTCCCATTTTAATCTCTCTCTGAAAATCCTGACTTAGGAAATGTAAAACAGCCTAAAATAGTAAGGTCTAATGATACATTACTTTTGTTTTATTTCCTAGTGGGTTTTCTCTTAATGTCTTGTTTTTTGTTAAATGATGACATGTGGTTGGTCACAACAGTTAGTAATTTGTTAGCTGAAAGGGAAAGAACAGTAAGCAAATAATCGAGTCAAACTGCAAAGGAAGATCTGTGATAAATGCAGCATTAAGTTTCAGAATTTCTGTGGAAAAGATATGTGACTTAAATTTCTAATTTGGTCCCTTTTGCCTCTGGAGATGTGTCAATTAAAGTAAGGTAGGGAAATTCACCTTATGCAGGTACTTTAACTGAGGAAGGAGTGAACTTAAGGCTAGAAAGGACTTGTGGGTTTGGGAATAAAAAAATGTAAATTAAAATGTAAAATAAAGACGTAAATCTGATAATTTAATGATTTGTGGACATTTACATGAATGATTGTAGTAGTTTAATTGAGTACTATATGAATTTATTATTTTCAGATATTAGCATGGAATTTCCATGCCAACCACTTGGTTTGAATTAGTTACTTTTAAATTATCAAGTTACTTAATGTTAAAATTTTCTTAACCACTGCAGTATTTTATGGCAAAGTACTTTTCATTCAGTTGAAAGTTAAGAATGGAGTAGGAATTGGTGAAGTTGCAAATTAATAATTCAGACTTCATCAAATATTGGGTTTGGAGATTACTTCTTTAGTTCCATGGTCATAATTTTAGCAAGTGTTAAAATAGTGTGGAAAACTTTGACTTCTGTTATAGACTTGATTGTGATTCTCAATTTTAATTTTACATTTAAAGACACAGGCATGTATTGTTTAGTTTCCCTTCTTTCTCAAATAATTGCAAATTATGTAGTTGGTTAGATTTCTTTGTAGCCGTTTCAGGACGGAGCCATTGACTCTGCTGGTTAGTCAAATGAAGTTGTCTGACATGGGTTACTTTAGTTTGTGGTTTTAGACAAACAGTACATAGTACACAGCTGTTGCTCCAACAGCTTTGTTCCAGCTGTCTTAGTGGCCTGTCACAAAATACCCCACATTCCTTTTTTTTCTTTTTCCTTTTTTTTTCTTTAATGGAAACCCTTGTAATAGTCTATTAAAGTGGATCCTGGTAATTACTTTAATGACTTTACTTTTATCCCCATCAATAGCTATTTATTCGGAATGATGCTAAAATGGATTGTGTTAATAGATTTAAACTTTGTAATATTTATACTTTTTTGTTGTGAATTAAAGTTGCAGTTTTGAAATATTTATACAAGACAAGTTAAGTGGTTAACATTGAAAAAGGCAACAGACTTAATATCCCCAGGTAACTAGTTGGTATCTGTGTAGAAACTGGCATCTTCAAATTTCATATTTAACCTTCAGTTTGTATTAATTAATTTCAATAGAATTGTAAGGTGGAAAGCCATAATAGTGTGATTATAAAGCTTGTATAGGTAGGCTTTAGTTTGTGCTTTTTAAAAATCCTCACCTGATAATATGTTTTTATTGATTTTTAGGGAGGGAGAATAGGATAGGACTATGCTCCAACCAACTGAGCCACCTGGCCAGGGCTTTAGTTTGTGTTTTTGATAGGGTGGTTGGACTTCAATTCATTTTCCTATCATTTATATATATATATATATATATATATATATATATATCTGAATTATAATACTAAGGGTTTCAAGTTTTGTTATTTTATTAAGGAATATAAACCTCTGAAGAATATTTTGAATCAGTAATGACTAATTCTGTTGAGCATTTTCTGTGAGCATTTTCTTAGACACCATGGTAAAATCTTTACGAGCATTGCCTTATTTAATCTTTACAATTATATCTTTTTTATAGATAGTAAAAATGAGGCTGAGAGGTTAAATAAGTTGCTCAAGATCCCACAATATGACTGAGATGGGACTTGAGTGCCTATTTTCTGATTACAAAATGCCAGAGGAATATATTACCTTACCCCTCCCCCAAGCATTTTTTATTTTAAACACTTATTTATTAATATATTTATCTATCTACCTTAATAATGAAGTCTTTGCCTAAATTTTTCTTTTGAAAGCATTTAAAAAAATTGATTTGAGAGAGAGAGAGCCGGGGGTGGGGGGGTGGGAGGGAGAGAGAGAGCGCGCCAGGGAGAGAGAGAGAGAGAGAGAGAGAGAGAGAGAGAGAGAGAAACATCAATTTGTTGTTCCACTTGTTTACACATTCATTGTTTGATTCTTGTATTTGCCCTGACCCTGCATTGTTGGCATAGCAGGAAGACGATGCTCTAACCATTGGACATCTGGCCAGGGCCAAGTTTTTCTTTCTTCTTAAAAAATGGTTAGGTTCATGGAACATTTTCCATTTAGTTGAAAAATTAGGAGAGCTGGGATTGAAGAGGGAGTGAAGTTTCCTTGAAAGTGTCCCTTTGCCTCTCTTTTTCCTCCTTCCTGCCTCTCTGTGACCATTCTCAGCACTCCTGTTGTGATGGCTGCTTCTCTTCCCCCATCTGGCAGCCCCGGAATCCTGCCGCATGCCTATGTGTAATTCTGGCTCTCACGCAGTGTCCTGGAGAAAGGCAGTGTGATCACGCTTAGTCACCGTCTGTGTGAAATACACATCGGTGACTCCTCTGAAGCTGTCATCCTTTAGCCAGTATGCCCTTTTAGCTGACTAATTCTTACTCTTCTTTCTGGATGTGAATAAGGCTCTTCACTTCCCGCAAGCCTTTCTGTGGGGATGTCCAGATTGGACTAGGTGCCCCTCCCATGTGCTTCCATATATGCTCTGCATGTTTTTCTCTGAGCCTTTTGAGAGTAAGCTGTGGAAGTGATGCCGCTTTAGTGTTTACTTCTTGAAGATCAAAAAAGCGTCTTTTATATAACCTTAGTACGTTTTTCAACTAGTATCTAACTTAATCCAAACATTACCAGTTGTTACAATAATGTCCTTTATAACAAAAGAAAAAAAATATTTTTGGTCCAGAATCCATTCCAGGATTGCGTGTTGCACTTATTTTTCTTGTCTTTTTAGTCTTAAAGTTATTTGTAAAAATATCCCACAATTTGGGTTGTCTGAATTTTTTGTTGTTGTTGTTGTTGTTGTTAATCCTCACTGGAGGATATTCTTTTCATTGATTTTTAGAGAATGGAAGAAGGGGGGTGGGGGGTGGGAGAGAGACAGAGACAGAGACATAGACATTGGTTAGTTGCTTCCTGCATGTGCCCCAACTGGGCTGGGAGCGAACCTACTACTCAGGTACATGCCCTTGACCAGGAAGCGGGCTGACACTCTAGTCCAGTGATGGCGAACCTTTTGAGCTCGGCGTGTCAGCATTTTGAAAAACCCTAACTTAACTCTGGTGCCGTGTCACATATAGAAATTTTTTGATATTTGCAACCATAGTAAAACAAAGACTTATATTTTTGATATTTATTTTATATATTTAAATGCAATTTAACAAAGAAAAATCAACCAAAAAAATGGGTTTGCGTGTCACCTCTGACACGCGTGTCATAGGTTCGCCATCACTGGGCTAGTCACTGAGCCACAGTGGCTAGGCCATCTGATGTTTTCTTCCCATTAGAATCAAATGGTGTAGTTTTGGCAGAAATAGCACAAAAGAAAAGTCTCCAGTACATCATGTTATGAAGGAGCATGTATGTTTTTCCTATTGCTGATAATGTAAAATCTGATAACTTAATTAAACACTGAAAAAGTAATAATTGTTCCCTTTATATCTTGTGGGTAGAGATACTAAAACCAGATTAATAACTAGTTATTTTTGAGCCTTTGGGGTTGGATATCTTTCTCTTCCTTCAACTCCTCTCTATTCTCCCTTCCTTGTTTCTTAATTTCCTTCTTTATTGTTACATTTGCTGTCTCCAGTTTGCATTTTGTGCAAAGAATGTTTTTTAATGCCCTCAAAGAATGCTTGCATCATACTAATATTTTCTTTAGGGGTAAAAGTCCCCAGTTACTACATTTTCTCTATTTAGTAAAGGGTTTATGTTCTCTTGACTTTGGTTTCTTCATCTATAAAATGAAGGAGCTGAAATAGATTTTATCTAAGGTCCTTTCAGATTCTAAAGTCCTATGGCACATGAGTTTGTGTTTTAAAAAATGATTTAGATTGTTGTATTTTATTTGACCTTTTTTTTAAATAAGGTTTTTAAAAGGCTGTCTTTATACTTCGTTTTGTACAACATATAAAGGTTTCATTGCTTTGGCTGGTAAGAGAACTATCCTTACTTTGACTTGGGCCAAGATATTTTTCACATCTAGATAATGCCTCTTCCCAAGCTGGAAGACAAAGTGGTATTCTTCTCTTTTGATGGGGTACGGGTGGGAGTGGGGCACTCATCCCCTCAACAGTCATTAAATAAATCCTGTAATTCCTTAGAGTTTTCGAAATTGTTTAAAACAAAGAAGAGGAGAAAAAAACAATTCAGTCCAATAGTGTTTATTACCTTGAATAACATGATTTATGTATAATTTCTTTTGGAGGGCTTTACAGAGTTTCTAAAGAAGTGAGAATCTTGAGTCAGTGTACAATTTAGAGCAAATTACTTAGAATTTTTTTCATTATAAACAGACCGAGTAAAGTGTTATTTCAACATTGTTAATAATTTTAAGTTCCGTAGTAAAACCATTAGGTTAAAAATGAATTATAAAAAACTAATTTGGGCACATTTTAACTTTTTAAAAAGTATTTTTATAATAACTAGCATTTACTTTTATGATTTACATTTGTGTGTACTCTAGTTTTCAGGGACCTTTTGTGTACATGACTTCCTTCTGTACCAGCAACAACCCTTTATGATTGGAAGGCCGTATGACATTGTCATGTCATCGCGATTTCCATTCTATACATGAGGAAATGGAGGCTTGGGAAGAGGTGATTTACCCAAGGTCCTATGGCAAGTAAACAGTGAAGCTAGGATTTATGTTGGTTTCCTGACTCTTAAAATAGAGTTTCTTTTTACTACAGAATTATGAATGTTAAAATGGAACAAAAATGTCAACACTTAAGTAGAGGGAGACTGAAAAGAGATACATACTCATTTCATGAATAAAATTCTGGAGCACTGAATAGGGGAGGGGGGAAGAGAGGGAAGACTAAGTGAGGTTTCATCAGCAACATACTTGCTGACCTGATATGTTTCTATGAAAATTGTTAATTATGGTGATTGATGAAGGTTAGTATGGGGCTAAAGATTAATAATGGCATTTTCTCTCTAAAATATAACTAAGAAGACTGAGGTATCCATACTACAAATATCACTGTTGTATAAATGCCTGAGAATGACAAACACCAAATTTAGGTATTGATTACCTCTTGGGGTGGGAAGGTGGAATATATTGTTGAGGGACATATAAGGGCCCAGAATCATATTGTTAATGTTTTATTTCCTAAATTGGGAGGGAGGTATACATACTCTTAATTTTTTTCTTCATAACATTTCCTGAGCTATAGTAAACACAAGTATACTCTGAATTGACTGGAGACTTTTAGCTCACTTAGTGTTCAAGGTATCTTGACTTGGTTGACGCAACACAAGTGTATTCTTTAGGGGTTTTCCTCCAGGGTGGGAAACTGTTTTTTTTCTCAGTCTATTCAAACAACAAATAAAACTTGAGTACAATACTAATTACAGTAAAAAGTTCATATTTGAGTTTGTGAGTCAAACTGTTTTGTGTGACTGTGTGTATATAAGTGTGTGCATTGTGATTTGTTTTAAAGTTAATATACAGTTTCTAAAGATTTCTCCAAAACACAGTATCTGATTTCATCTTGGTGGTTACAGGAACTGATGATTAATTTTGCCTTACATTTCCTGTATGAAGAAGTGATACCTTTAACTTTTCCCAGCACAAAATTCTTAATACTATTTGTAGATATGCAAAATGAATACTCACCTAATGTGGTTTTAGGTAGGTATGAGTAAGGATTAAAAGAAAATCTGGAATATCATATATTAGACACACGATCTGTGCTATACTGTTGACATTTTTTGGTCATAAAATTGACTCATTTGTAATATAAATGGATAACTTTTGGACTGAACATTTTCATCAAGAGTTGATTTGTGTGTGTGTGGCGGGGGGTAGAATTATTTATTTAAAAATGTGCTACCTTTTTGGTTACCTTAGGAATGAAAGGAATTTTATTTACAAGTTTGGATGATCAGAGTATTAGAAAAAATGTTGTTTATCTCAAAGCTTTGCCTTTATTTGGGTACTTCTGATTTTTGGAGAGGTTAAATGGGAGAGAGAAAAGGAATTCTTTGTTCCTTAATGTGAATGTACACTTAGAACAATGTTGCTAATTTCCCAATAAAGAAATTTATTGAAAACGTGGTTTAAGGGCATCTTTAGATTTATAGAGCCTAATGTGTGCTTTAGAGGAAGTGAGTGGGGTGGCATGGGTAACAGGTAGAAGGTTGGGGAAGGTGGATAAATTCTCTTTCTTTTTTTTATGACATAGTTTTAGATCTTATAATGCACTTGACAGAGAACTTTGCTTTTCTATAACATAACATTTTAAGATAACAAGAATCACAAGTGAGTATTGTATCAGGTCTTTGTAGACCCTTGGTTTTTAATATAATCTCTAGAACATCCATTAAATAATAACATATACATACAAATACAAACCTAATTATTTCTTAGTTGTCCAAGCTTTCTGTGTAATTTAAGCATATCAAATAGGTCTAATTACTTTACAATTTTTCTTCTCTAAGGAGAGAAAAATCTTTTGAGGTGTTCAGGGGCCTGATGTGTTACCTGCGATGTTGGTGGCAAAATGTCACCAATTGTTACCAGTGAAGTTGGACCTCAGTTCTTGAGTTCAGCAAATAAAGAATTCAGAGCCAGGGACTCAAATTATAATATAAAGTTTATTTAGAAAGTTACAGAGATAGTAAAAGTGAGCAGTTAGAAGAAACTAACAAGGAAAAAACCCAAAGAAATCCACACCAAGGCACATCATAATTAAACTTCTAAAAATTAAAGACAAACAAGTTACTGAGACAAATGAAGGGCCGTTAGAGCTTAGGAAAGTACACTTGGAAAGATGGTTCCAGCAGGTGTGATCTGGGGGGAGAGAGGGCGCCACTCTTGTTTTTATTTTAGATGTTTGAGTTATCTCCTTTTGGGGGGATTACCTATGAGTTAACTCGGTACAAATTGGGGGTCCCTGGTGTTTTTGGATGGATTCTGAAGTCATCTTAGGACTAGACTCTTGTATTGATTTTTGAAAACTTGTGTTTTGCTTTTGGCATGGTTTATTGTTGCAGGTTTTCTTTCTCTGGTGTCTTCTCAAAAGCAGAGCCATTCTCCCAGTTCCCAGTGGCAAATGGAAGCTGTGGTCTATTAAAATGTGTCTTATAGAAGATAATTTGGAAAATGTTCTAAATGCAGGGTTTTTAAAAAAAATTTTTTGTATATAGGACTCTTTGGCAGTTTGGTGAAGCCTATGGATTTCAGAATACTGCTTTTTAAATGTATAAAATAAAACACATAGGATTATAAAAGGAGACCAATTACTTTAATAGTTATCAAAATACTAAAAACAAAAGTCTTCCTATTTAACTTGTGTTGAATGTAAATACTATTTTGAATTATCCGAAACCACTGTTATATGAAGTATCTGTGATTTCTATTGGAAGCAGTCTAGTTTATTGAAGAAAATGCTAAATTTCAGTTAGAGATTAGTCAGAAAATATTTTTCTCTGTGCACATTTTTGAAGTTTTAATTCCAAGAACTATTTTATAAATGCAGTAAAAAACAAACAAACAAAACCCAAACAAACAGGGTTTGGAGCCAGATGACTATGGGGTTGAGTCTCAAATTCACTAATTATTATTATCTACATATTTTTGCAACTCTGAGCCTTAATTTCCTCACCAATATAATGGAGATGGCAATAG
Organism: Myotis lucifugus; assembly: GCF_000147115.1. Lineage (NCBI taxonomy): Eukaryota > Metazoa > Chordata > Mammalia > Chiroptera > Vespertilionidae > Myotis > Myotis lucifugus. The sequence goes on from NW_005871109.1 coordinate 736,716, forward strand.
TACTTGTGGGTTTTTAGCATATTATACCTAGAACACCCACAAAAAAGCTAGAATCTCACAAGTACTATTACCATCTCTATCTACTATCACAGTTTATTGGTATTGTCATTTTACTAGTTTGAGTGAAGTGTGAATTTGTTACCTCCTGTTACGCTCCTTTACTCTCCCGTTTATAATAGAATTATTTTAAGTATTTCCTCTACAGACGTATAGAACCACATCAGACATTATTATAATTTTTGCTTCAATTGTCAAGCATACTTTAGACAATTGAAGAAAAGGAAAGCCCGTCATATTTATCCATATTTTTGCTGTTCTTCCTTCCCTCCCAGGGTTTCTTCTTTTATTATTTTCTTTCTGTTTAGAGAACTTCTTTAGCCATTCTTCTGCAGTAAATTCACTGGTGACAAATTCTCTCATATTTCCTTTATCTCCATTCCTTAAGGCTATTTGTTGGGGTGGGGTGGGGTATAGGATTCTGGGTTGATAGTTCTTTTTGCTCAGCACCTGAAAAATTATGCCACTTCTGGTCTCCATGGCTTCTAATAAGAAATCTGCTGTCATTCTCATTGCTTTTCCTGTAGAAGTAAGGTGTTCTTTTCTGTCTGCCTTCAAGATTTTTTTCTTTGTCTTTAATTTTTAGAAGTTTATGATGTGTCTTGGTGTGGATTTCTTTGGGTTTTTTCCTTGTTAGTTTTGCTCAGCTTCTTGAATGTGCAGGTTTCTGTCTTGCCAACTCTGGGAAATTTTTTAGCTGTTATGTCTTCAAGTACTATTTCAGCCCTACTGTACTCTGATAATATGAATGTTAGATCTTTTGTTAGAGTCCCACAGGGCCTTGAGTCTCTGTTCATTTTTTTTTTTTAAATCTGTTTCTGTTTTTATAGATTGGGTAGTTTTTGTTGTTTTATATTGCAGTCCATTGATTATTTCTTCTTTCCTTCCATTCTGCTGTTGAGATCATTCTCTGAGCTTTTTGTTTCACTTATTTCAGTTTTTTAAAAAGAATAGTTTATTGATTTTTAGAGCGAGAGGAAGGGAGAAGAGAGAAACATAGATTTGAAGCATAACATCAATCAGCTGCCTCTGGCACGCCCCCCAACGGGGTTCAAGCCTGTAACCTGAGCATGTACCCTGATTGGGAATCAAACCAGCAACCCTGGGTGCATGGGACAATGCCCAACCAACTGAGCCACACCAGCCAGAGCTCTATTTTTTGGTTTTAAGTTCCAGTTTGCTTCTTTATAAGCATATTTGTTTGCTGAGACTTTGATATTTTTGCTGAGTTTTTCCCCTCATTTATTTCAAGTGTGCATGTAATTGCTGAAACATTTTTACAAGACTGCTCTGATGTCTTCATCAGATGATTCTGACATCTCTGTCATCTCTATGTTGGTGTCTATGCATCATGGGTTTTTTTTTTGTCATTCGGTTTGAGATCTTCCTGGTTCTTGGATTTTCTATTGGAACTTGCACATTTTCGTATTTTCTTCTGAGGCTCTGGATCTTACTCAAACCATCTGTTTTAACTGACTCTTTGATAATGCTCTGGCAAGAGAAGGGAGGTGGAGGTGCTGCCTCATTACTGCCAGGGGAGGTTTATGTCCAGATTCCCCACTCAGCCTCCATTGAAATCTGGGGTGGGAGGACACTCCTTATTACTGCTGGGTTGGGGGTAGAAGTCCAGGCTCCCTACATGATCTCCATGGATGCTGTTGTGAGAGAGGTTCATTACTGGCCAGTGGGGGTTAAAGTCCTTGGGCTTTTCTGACACCATCCCAATGGAGTATTGGGGGTCCCTCTTTATAGCCTTGAGTGTGGAATTTTCTAGGCTTCCTGGGCCTTTGCTGGTGGAGGTGTGGGTGGAGCCACAGTTATTTTCTGTAATGTGTTACTGGAGTACAGTGGTTATTGTCTACGTTTTCCATCTTTCTGGGCTGCCCTTTTCCTGGTTCCTTGGCCAGGGAGAGCACACTTTGGCTGGAGTTCTTTTTGTTTGTGCCTGTTGGCATTTCCAGGTCGCAGGCGTTTTTTAGCTCCATTTTGGCATTTTTTAAAAAAATATTATTTTTATTGATTTCAGAGCGGAAGGGACAGGAGAGAGAGAGAGAGAAACATCAATGATGATAGAGAATCATTGATCGGCTGCCTCCTGCACGCCCCCTACTGGGGATTGAGCCTGCAACCTGGGCATGTGCCCTTGACTGGAATCGAACCTGGGACCCTTCAGTCCACAGGCCAACGCTCTATCCACTGAGCCAAACCAGCTAGGGCCAATTCGGGGATTTTTAAAAAAATATATGTTTTACTGATTTTTTTTTTTTACAGAGAGGAAGGGAGAGGGATAAAGAGTTAGAACAATGATGAGAGAGAAACATGAATCAGCTGCCTCCTGTACACTCCCTACTGGGGATGTGCCCGCAACCAAGGTACATGCCCTTGACCGGAATCGAACCTGGGACCCTTGAGTCCACAGGCCGACGCTCTATCCACTGAGCCAAACCGGTTGCAGTGGTCGGCAAACTGGCCCCTTGAGTGTGGCTCTTCCACAAAATACCACGTGCGGGGGCGCACGTATAGTGCGATTGAAACTTCATGGCCCATGCCATGGGGCCAAAGAGCCGCATGTGGTTCGCGAGCCGCGGTTTGCCGACCACTGGACTGTTAGGACAATTCGGGGATTTTTAAGGTAAAAAGAAAACCTGGGGAACTTACCAGGGTATTGTTCTTTGAGTTCCAGAGCATTAGCCTGACTGCATTCTCTCTAACACTCAGATTCTTCTTATGTTTGTTTTACATGCAGTTGACCCTTGAACAACGTAGAGGTTGTGGCACCAATGCCATGCAGTAGAAATTCTGCATATAACTTTTGATTCTTCAAAAACTTAACTAATAATCTTCTGTTGACTGGAATCCTCATTGATAACCTAAACAGTCGATTGACACATATTTTGTGTGTTATATGTATTATGTACTATATTCTTACAATAAAGTAAGCTAGAGAAATGTTATTAACAATTATAAGGAAGAGAAACTACATTTATAGTAATATACTAGTATTTATTGAAAAACTCCATGTATAAGTGGACCTGTGCAATTTAATCCTGTGTTGTTCAAGGGTCAACTGTATAAGGGTCAAGCAAGGAGTTTTTTTGCTTAACAGGAGGAATAGGGAAAGTATGTCTACTCCATCTTCCCAGAAGGAAAAGTCCTTTTAAAGTTTTCTTTTTTTGGTTATATTAAATAATTTGTAATAGATATTTTTCTCCAGAGTTTTTTGTTTTCTTGTTTCTCTTGACTTTAGATTATTAGCTAAAAATGAATTAATATTTTTATTCTTCTTGATTCACATTGCCAGTCATAATGTCATTGAACTTAATTTATAATGAGTTTAGTTCTGTACCTGTTGAGTTTGAGATGCTTCAGGGGCCGTATGTGAAGGCAGGTATTATCTCTATTTGTAACTAGAAGAGTAGAGTAGGAAAGAAATCTTGGTGGAGAGATAGATTTGGGAGTCTAAAGTAATACTAGATTCTTGAAGATTGTTTGTGTAGATGAGGCTTATCCATTTGACTCAAGATGTAACTCTGAAAGGTTGCCATTGAAAAGAAAGAGGGAAGGAGAAAAGGACCAAGATGACTAAAGAGAACCCACTGGAGAACTGGAGATGAAAACCATGTTAGCTAGTGCAGAAACCAAGAGGAGCGCTTTGATAATGGTTGAGGGTGTTCAGCAGGGCACATGTCTCAGAGGGGTATGTAATCAAAGGGTGAAAAGTTAAGATTGGATTAGGCAATAGATAGATTACAGAGAGCAGTATTAGTAGAATGGTATGAGTAGAAGCGAAACTACAATGAATGGAAGGGCAAGAAAAATATTGATGGATGAGAAAGAAGGAAGGCAAAAGCTTGGGGGTGCATGTGAATGTTTTCAAATTTAAAAAAGAAAGTTTCTTGTTTATACGCTGAGGATAAAGATCTGGCACGATAGGAAAGATACTAGAGAAGGGACCTTTAATAGCAGGGACCTTTGAGAAGATGGGAGGAGATCGAATCTAGAGCACAACTGAAGGATTAAAAGCTGGGTAGGTATAATACCTCCCCTCCCCCCTCCACAGAATGGTAGAAAGGATATTTATATGCATATGATTATGGATACAGGAGACTTTTTAGAAACAAGTAAGAACTTCATGGGAATCTCAGCTAGAAATAGGGGGGCAAAGTAATCTAGATGTACATAGATGCTTTTAAAAAAAGTTTTACCGAAGCCCTGGCCAGGGTGGCTCAATTGGTTAGAGTGTTGTCCTAATAGGTCAAGGTTGAGGATTAGATCCCCAGTCATGGCACATACAAGAAGCAAACAATGAATGCATACATAAGTGGAACAACAAATCGGTGTTTCCCTTCCCTCTCGCGCTGCCGGTCATATTCCTATTTCCTTTGTCGAATTCACTAAACATCCCCTGCCACCCACATATCTTCTGGTCTAGTAATTATATTCAATGCAAACTTCATCACATCATGTCATCTATGAAAAGTTCCCTCATAAAGATCGTGCGTGTGACATGTGCCAATCTTCCGGGGTGTACAAGGAACTCTCTTACACCTCTGTCTCAATATTGACACAAGCCTTATTCAAAAGAGACTGAGACAGGTGCGCTCACACTTCACAGGATTGTGCCAATATGTAATCATCCACTAGGTAACCAAGGATGCCGAGGTAGCCAGACCGTGGACTAACAAGGGATGAGTAATATACAGGGGTGTCGCTACATCTTTTTCGATGTGGCAATTTTATTTACCATACGTGCTTATGATAGAATGGGAGAAACAACGA
>NW_005871109.1:742724-824486 GCF_000147115.1 Myotis lucifugus
AAGTTCCGCCGTCCGGTCGAATTTGCATATTAGCCTTTTAATATATAAGAATTTTTATTTAGTATTGTTAATGTTGAATTCTTCTTCCCACACCTAGGACATGCATATGCTATCATTTTACCTGATAAATTTCTTTTTTATTTTATCAGATTGTATTGTATGGGTGTTGTGCTTCTTGTTCCCATTTTCTGGGTACATAAAACCTGTGATCAAAACCATATTTGTGTTGTAGGTAATGTGTTCATCTTTACATTCTTGAAGAATTTTAAATTTTATATTATTTAAAAATCAGAATTTACCATTGTTGTCATTAATTCCAGATATGAATGTTGATAGTTTTTAGACAATTTTGTCCATTTTATCTTCTGTTGATTTAGTTTTCTACTTCTTGAGATTTCAGCTTTGTGTATAATCATGTTTTTCCTTTATAAATTTTAGTGTAAAAACATTTCTTCCATTAAACTTTCCAACTTTATTATATAGCTGTGTATAATTATCTTATTTTTGTTACAGACTTTTCCCTTTGAATAAATAACTAAATATCACCTGAACATTTTTTTGAGTGTTACTAACATGTCAATAGCATCCTTTTCAAGGAATCTTAAGATGATCAAAGCCTCCCTCTACCTGGTGTGTGTTATTCACTTAGATTTTCTAGAATGGGCCCTGCCACCCACTCCCGCTACAGGTACCAGCTCTTAAATTATGAATGCTGCTACCAATTAGTATGTTCTGTTTTCCTTTGGATTTAATAGTTTTTCCAAAATTATATAATTTATTGCTTTGTTTTTCTCTTTTGATGAGCACATTTAAAGTTATGATTTTACCTGTGAATATTGCACTAGTCATTTTGATGTTTGTTAAATTCCTGCTTTAATTTTCTAAATTAAAAGATATTTTTTCCTCACTGGAGTGGTTTAGTATAATATATACTTGAAATTTAACTGTTGATTTCTGCTTTTTTGTTTTGTTTTGTTTTTGGTGTTATAGCCAGGGATCTGGAATTTTTAGACATTAGAGAAGATGCATTTATTGTCTTTATTGCAGGGACATATACAAGTGTTAAGGGACCTAGAGTTTATGTAATATTGGGGACCCTCTTTAAAAAAGAGAACACAGAATTATGTATACAGATGAACATTTGTTTAAAATGAGAAAAGAAGGCATCCATGTAAATGAAGGCTTTCAAAGCCCAATCTTTATATTCTTTAAAAATATGCTGTTTTTATTAATTTTTTTTTTTTTAGAGATAGAGTGAGAGTGATAGAGAAACATCGTTTGGCCGCCTCCTGTGTGCCACCTACTGGGGATCAAGCCCACAACCTGGGCATGTGTACTAACTGGAATCAAACTGGTGACCTCTTGGTTTATGGGTCAATACTCAACCACTGAGCCACACTGGCCAGACCCAGAAATCTTCATTTTGTTGTGAATCTGCCTCAGTTAAAATATAAAATTTGATTTGTGTGCATTGAATCTTGATTAATTTTGTTTATAGTCTTTCTATGCTATATTTTTTGCTACATGCATGTTTTACTTAACTTACAGTATTTCTCATAGTTTTTGCATTGATTTATCCTTTTGTTGCCTAAATAATGTTTCCATTTATTGCATAATGACATTTTAAATGATCACTATAGCTCTTGCCAAGTAAACTTTACCATATTTGGTAATGATGTTTTCATACTTGCTTTCCTTTGTTGACTAAATTTGATGCATTTTTTGGCTCTCCCTCATATTGTTAGCTGTGTTTTTTAAGCACCACATTGTTGGATTTTATTTAAAAAGAAATCTTGTTGAGCCTTTTTTCTAGTGAAGCTACTAAATTTTTAGCATGATTATTTTGTTTTAGTTTATTTTACAATTAGTTTTAAGGAGCCACATCTATTTTTTCATTATCTGCAGTGGGAGAGTAAATAAAGTTTTCATTTATGAAATTTTTTCTCTGATGAGTTGTGGCTGTGGGTAAGAAGTCTATCTAAATCTGTGAAGAGTTGATTGGAAGAGATTAAAATTATGTATTGCACATTTTCTTTTTCCCTATAGCATTTAGAAACTTGTTAAGCAGAGGGGAATTTATGTTGTGTGGGTTATGTTGTATGAATTTGTATAGTCACAATTCTAGCAGCAATTTTATTGATGACTTTCAACTGAAATCAAGTGAGAATTAATAAGATAACCAGTTATTCTCCTGGAGTGAAATTTTAATTTCTACATCCTTCTGGGGTCTTTGAGATCAGTGGTTGCCAACTTTCGGACCTCACGGACCACCGGTTGGTGACCGCTGCTTTAGATTGTGTGTGTGTGTGTGCGTGTGTGTGTGTACACGTTTGTACACTGAAGCAATGCAAACTTAGCTTGCTTAGTTGATTAGTGCAAATTAAAAGGCAGTTTTGGTAGTACAAATAAATATGCTTCTGAAGCTAACATAACACTACTTGCCTTTTTTACTGTTAGTAATGACACATTGTATTTGTTCTTTAAACACTTAGAAGGCCATAGCAGTGATTTTCAACCGGTGTGCCACAAGAATTTTTAAAACATGCAATACCTGACTATTGATTGAGTCAGGTATACTGACCTTTTCCCCCTTAGATTATATAAAAAAAAGATAACAGCCAACAAAACAATAGGTGATCGGTGTGAATGCCCTGTCTTGAACCATAAATATGTAGGTTATATAATAGAGTTGCATCTTACTGGTCATGTTGCATATAAGGTTGTGTCTGATTGGTTAATTCTATACCAGAAAATCTTACATACAAGTATAGGCACCTGATTTTTAAAAAAGTCACATTAGAGCAAAAAGGGTAGGTAAATACTATGACTATTTCCTTTGTAAATCAAATTATACCTATTTATTTTCTCAGATCAGCAAAGTATCTTTTGGTGTGCCGCTGAATTTTAGTAATTAGTTTATGTGTGCCTTGAGATGAAAAAGGTTGAAAATTGCTGGATCCTGGAACTGATTCCCTCCGTAAGGACTCCCCACCTAGTAGATAGAATGAGACTTCTTTCCCTCTTCACTCTGAAGACAACTTCCTTTATTTTGCATTTTTGTGGTGGTTATAGCACTTGTTTTGAGGTTTCACCACCCTCTATTCAGCTATTTTTATTTTTACATGTCACTTTGAGTATACTCAGTGGTATTTTAACTATAATATCTTCTATAATGAAATTTGTTAAAAAATGTTAGCATAAAAAATAAATTTGTGCATGTGTATTATGTCTTAAAACACCCCTGTTGTTTTGACTTAATTTGGTTTAATTAGTTTATGCTATTTCTGTTTCATTTGAGTTGTTTTTTAACAAGTGAATGCCTAGTTACACAGCAGAACAGAATAGCAAAATCATACCCTTAATAGATTGGCAGTGTTTGTTTTTTTCTGTTTAATGTGTAAATGATTTAAGAAATGGCATGAGTTTCAACTGCTTGGCTGATTGAGTGTCCCCACCTTCCCACCGCTAACATTCCAGTAGAGGATGTTTTGCTCTTACTGGAAACTATGTCCTAAATTGAATTGGATTTCTGATAGTATCATGTCAGTTAGAATAAGGGTATAGGAGAACTTTTATCCACTATTGTTGTTATTGTTATTACTAGAGGCCCAGTGCATGAAATTCGTGTGTGGGTACAGTCCCTAGGCCTGGCCTGCGATCAGGGCCATCTTCCATGGCTGCCCACAGCCGGCCCCTCCCTCCCCTCTGCCACCCACCTCTGGTTCCCCTTTCTTCATAGGGTGATCAGTGCCTGACGGGCAGGAGAAGGGGCTGAGAGGTCGGCTGTTACTGCCCGCTCGCTGGCCCCGCCTCCGCCATGGGTTCCCTCTGTGTGTGGGGCGACCGGTGGGGCGGGGGCCTTGGCTTGGCACCGCCCGCATCCCCCACCACCCACCCCCAGTTCCCTGTTCACCATCAGGCGATCAGAGCCTGCTGGCCGGGGAAAGGAACCAAGAAGTGGTCAGTGCGCCTCATAGTGACTGGTCCAGCAGTCGTTCTCATCATTCCGCCTTTAGGGTCAATTTGCATATTACCCTTTTATTATATAGGATAGAGGGGCTGGTGCACGGGTTGGGGCTGGCTGTCCTGCCCTGATGAGGACCCCAGATCCGGGTGGGGGGTCCCCGCTGGGGAGCGGGGCTGGCCAGGGCGAGGGGCCGCAGGGGGGTTGGCCAGCTGCCCCCCCTCATTTGGGGTGGGAGAGGCTGATCAGGGGTAGACCTGGCCTGGGGGAGGGGCTGGGTTCGCTGGCCACAGTGGGCGTCATAGCAATCGGTTGTCCAGTCATTACGGATGTTATGGTCGCTGGCTTTTTATATATATAGATAGATTTATTTATTTTATTTTATTTTTTTACCATTGATAAGCTTCAAAATTTCAGTCAGTGAAACTTCATAATTTTATGTTGAATATATATATACAAGCTTTTCCAAAACTTTATTAGCAATGGAAAGCATATATTCCCTGAAATAGTTTTAATATCACAACAACTGGTATGGTTGAATTTAATCTAACATGTGCTGTAACTTTTTATTTAAAAGAAAACTTAATTATCATGTAAAATATTTAACAATATCATACTTCCTGGCACAGTCATTTAATATATGAAATGTTAGAAATTATATAGTAGCAGTAGCATTTTAGAAGCTACATAACATCCTAGTGAATGTAGTTTTAAGCTGTCACTTATTTCTGTTTTTATGAAAAATAAAGCATTTTTCAGATTTGTACATATTCTGTTGAAGCCTTCACTACTATTTTTGGGTTTATGGGATGATGAGATTGTATTTAGTGCTATTCAAGGGAAGAAAACTAAGTTCTGTATCTTCTAATATGTCAATGTTTTGCTGAGTACTCTTCTATAATATTCCCAGACAGAAAGTCTTAAATTTGAGGAAGTAGATGAGAGAAGCCTAGTGAGAGTCTAAACTTAATCTTCCCTCAAAAAGGGATCAATTGTTGCTCCTTCCCCAACTCCCACTCCATTCTGTAATTGGACAGTAGTATTTTATGCAAAAATTAGCATTTTATAAGCCAAATAGAAGATACAGTGGAAGAAGAGACCTCTTGTACAAACAGCATAGGAAACCTAAATTATGCTGTCATGGTTCACAGCATATTTTAAATAAATAGAAAAGCATACTATATTCTTGAAGGTTCAGGTTCTTAACTCAAAAAATTAATCTACAAACTTAATGGCATTATAAAATAAAACTAAAAGGATTAAAAAAACTCCACCAGACAATTACTTTGTTGAGGCAGTAAGTCTTAGTGTGGGCTCATTTTGTAGATGCGTAAAATGAAGCCCAGAGAAGTCAAGTAACCTCTCTGAGAGCTAGGAAGTGGTTGAAACAAGGCTTCACAACAAGGTGAGTTTGACAGTTCACATGTAATAATAGCTAATATTTAGTAAGTACTTGCATTATTAAGCATTACTGTTCCATGAAAGTACTATATGTTTTCTCAATTAGAATAGCATCTAAATATTTAGAAATATTGAAATACTCCTGAGTTGCTATAGGAAAAACTTTCTACTGCTTTCATTTTGTTTATAGATTAAAATTAGCTAAATGAGCAAGTAGTAAATGGGAGTTGCTTAAAGAAGTCTATTTAACATTTTTGACTTGATTAATTTACAGTCTCAGTGTCAATTGACCTCTTTTTGGTAGAGAGCATGTGACTCTAGACGAGTGGTTCTCAACCTTCTGGCCCTTTAAATACAGTTCCTCATGTTGTGACCCAACCATAAAATTATTTTCGTTGCTACTTCATAACTGTAATGTTGCTACTGTTATGAATCGTAATGTAAATATCTGATATGCAGGATGGTCTTAGGCAACCCCTGTGAAAGGGTCGTTCGACCGCCAAAGGGGTCGTAACCCACAGGTTGAGAACCACTGCTCTAGACAAACATGCAGCCACCCTAGGTGTATTGCTGCTTAAGAAAACTGCTGTAAAATAATCTGTTAGTACATGGGAAAAAAGATCTTGCTCTCGTGTGGTTTTCAGGGTACCAGAGGTTTGGTTGCTTGTGTTTCACTCAATTGCTTTCTGTTCATGAATAGGCTCACACCATGCATCACAACTTTGCAGACTCACTGCAAAGGAAATAGCAAGAGGTAAAATGACCTCAAGTGAATGTGGCTTTTTGTGGGTGGGCAGTGTTACAACTAAATAAACAAATTGTGTAGGAAGATCTTTATTTAACTCATCTTTATGTTCTTCTCACACTGACTTTTTTGGTGAACCACTCCTTATTCTTGAAACATTTTTATACTGATTAAGTTCATTGTAAATAAGTAGCATATTTACAATTAGTTATTTAGTTTTTTCATAACCTTATTTTACCATTTTTCTGGTAAGTTCTGTTTTTCTTTTGGGCTGACAGTTTACTTCTGAGTATCTTTATAAGAGAGATCTGTAGGAAGAATGGCATTAACCCTCTTTTATCTTGTCATGTTAAATTCTTTTACATCTGCTTTTGCTAGTTTATCATGCAAGTTTCTGTTGTTTTGATCACACAATTGTTTTGTACTCAGAAAAATAAAAGTGATATTTATATCTCTCTACCATAAATCTTTTGGGTGGGTAGAATCATGGCCTTTTTTTCAGTTGAGCATTGAGTATGAGACATTATGATGATACGTTAAAGAAGTCCTTCATTATGTATGGTAATCTTGAAGTTATCTGTACTCTTAGAAGGCAGAAGGGAGTCTGGATATTTTATGTCTATGTTCATTGTAATACAGGCCATATTCACATACCTAGGAAATTACCTGCTTGCCAGCTTATAGTCAGTGTCAGGATTGACTAAGTGTGGAGAAGGATTTGAGGTCTGGACATTTTAGAGACAGTACATTTATTTTGTTTTCTGAAGGTAGTTCACAGTGTAATGATGGTAGTGGTTTGGGACACAGAATCTAACCAGACTGCTTGGAATCAATCTCCATTTCACCGCTGATTGCCGTGTAGCTTTGGGCACCATTCCCTCAGCTGTAAGATGGAGACAATAATAAGAATATCTACCTACTTCATGGACTAATTGAGAAGTTTCAATGAATTGATATGTGTAAAGCACTTAGTGCAGCGGTTCTCAACCTGTGGGCCGCGACCCCTTTGGGGGTCGAACAACCCTTTCACAGGGGTCTCCTAAGACCATCGGAAAACACATATATAATTACATATTGTTTTTGTGATTAATCACTATGCTTTAATTATGTTCAATTTGTAACAATGAAAATATGTCCTGCATATCAGATATTTACATTACGATTCATAAAAGTAGCAAAATTATAGTTTTGAAGTAGCAACGAAAATAATTTTATGGTTGGGGGTCACCACAACATGAGGAACTGTATTAAAGGGTCGTGGCATTAGGAAGGTTGAGAACCACTGACTTAGTGCCTGGCACATAGTAAAACTCGATGGAGATATTGTTGTCAAGTCAATAAGCGTGACTCAAGGTGGGCCGATATACACTGAGTGGCCAGATTATTATGATCGGCCAGATTATTATGACCACCCCATCAGTACTTCGTTGGGCCACCTTTTGCCTTCAATACTGTGGCGATTCTTCTTGGCATTGACTCCACGAGATGTTGAAAGGTGATGCGAGGAATCTGACACCATGCCTGATGAGTAGCACTGTCCAGTTCTGTGAGATTTGATGGTTGTGGAACCAGCTGCCTGATGGCTCTTTTAACTTCGTCCCACAAATGCTCCATTGGATTGAGATCTGGTGATTGTGGGGGCCACCTAAGCAAGGTAAAGTCTCCCTCATGTTCTTGAAACCACTCCTGCACAATATGAGCACCATGGCATGGCGCATTGTCTTGTTGGAAGAAGCCATCTCCATTGGGATACGCCATCAACATGATAGAATGAACTTGATCAGCAATGATACTTAGGTATGTTGTGCTATTCAGACGTTTATAATGGTCTGGCCCTCTAGCAACTTCAGCGCAAAATTATAGCTAATTTGCCTACAAATGTCAGGTGGTCATAATAATCTGGCCACTCGGTGTATGTTTCTCTGAAGGCGTTTTGAAAGAATAAAACGTCTGTGCTTGTGTCATCATTACTGTATACTGTCTGTCTTCCTTGGGAAACATGTCTTCTGTCTTAGCTGCTTCACGGCCCAGCTAAGCTGGGCTTCCTGCTGGAGTGACCACAGCAGGGAAGCTTGTCCTAGGAGACCACATGAGTGCCTCACTTGACTGGGTACAGGAGTTCTGCTGTAAAAGAAGAGTTTTGCGCCCTAGCTGGTTTTGCTCAGTGGATAGAGTGTTGGCCTGCGGACTAAAGGGTCCCGGGTTCAACTCCGGTCAAGGGCACATGTCCTGGTTGCGGGCTCAACCATTAGTAGGGGGCGTGCAGGAGGCAGCCGATCAATGATTCTCTCATCGCTGATGTTTCTATCTCTCCCTTCCTTTCTGAAATCAATAAAAATATATTTGAAAAAGAGAAGGGTTTTGCTTTTCTTATAAGGGCACCTACCCGAACAGGTGCCACCTCATCCTTGGGTACTCTAATGTTAAAAGAAGTGAATGTCCAAATAAAATTTATTGGGGTAGTGATTCATTTGTTCAACAAATCATTCTCTAAGTTTTATGTGTGTGGCCTTAAGTTTGTAAAGACAAGGCTTTCCTGTGCTTAAAGTAGAGCTTTCATACTAACCGAAGGGAAAAACATGAAAACGATTGCTTTGTTCTTTCTGCTATCTCTGAAAATGACATAAATGTCGTTTATTTTATGATTGTCCCGTTTGTACACTTAAAAGTTTTGCTGTGATTTGTTTTTTAGAGAAAGATCAAGAGGAAAAACTGATAAGTCCTCTCATCTTCTAAGTTTCTTGTTGATTAAAAGCTACATTTCTTAGAAGTAAAGAAATTACCTATTAATTTTGTTTCTCAAAGGAGTTAGTGAAATGTCACTATGAATTTATGTTGGCGTAAAATTTTTTTTTGTTTATTTTTTTATTATGTAAGGTCTGTCTTACATTTTGTAAATAAATTTGTTCCTGGCAAGATATGTAAATTTCGAATTCTATTTCCTATTGACGTAAAGGATTAAGAACCTGTGGAATTGCTTAGCCCTCTTACCCCCTTAAATACCTACTGAGAGAGCAAAGTCAAACAGTAGAACCGTCACATCTGTGCTCCCATAGTCCCTTATGCTAAACCTACTCTAGTACTTAACCACTTGGAAACTATAGTATCTTACCTATTCTAAGACACCTTGAAAACTTTTCTTATTTTAATCTTTGTAATTAGAATCATCTTCCAATTGATGGCATCCTAGAGTCAACAGAAGATAGTATTCCTTTTTTTCTCTGGCCTCCTACATGACAGTGAGTAGACTTCTTGAGAGCAAGAACTGATATTCATTTATTTTTGTTATCTCCAGGGTCTGGTTTGCATTTAGAGCCCTGCTTTTGCTGAATTACAGTGTAACAGTTTTTAGGATCATCTCATTAAGTATAAGTTGAAATGAGAGTTTCATTAAGACACTTTTGCAGGGTGAGGCATAGAAAAACAGGGCCTGCAATGCTGATAGGTAGTTAAAAGCTACTTCTACTTCCCCTTCTTTGTACCCCTTCTCTCTTTCTCTTTTGATTGATTCTCTTAATCTTTTGATTGATACATCCCTCACAGACAAAGCATTACTTTACCTGAATTTGTTGCTTTTAGCAGATGCCAGAGAAGTGAAAGAGTAAGAATGCTGTATTCTCATTTATGGTATGCTCTTATGTTTTGAGCATCCTTTGGATATTGCACTGTGCCATAGTCACTTATATTAGGTAAATGAGGAACAGGTGTAAGTGTGTTTAGGGACATAATGTTTAGTATGTAGCAATGGAAGAAAGGCCAGACTTCCTGCTCAAGGCTTCTGCTTTATAAGAATTTTCTTCTGAGTTACTATTTGTTGTTATTTTTATTAGTTTACAATTATCAATTTTATTTATAAACTAGTGGCCCGGTGCATGAATTCATGCACATTGAAAGGAAATTAGGAGAAATATTTTAATATCACTATTCACCCTTTCTCTGTAATAGAAGTGTCAACCAAATTCATGATCGACAGTAACAGATCGAAACACATGCATGCAATTGGCGCCAGCTTTATATGTGTTGTGCATGTGTGAGTCAACTTAGCCTTTTATATATGTAGAATAAACTTGCTTAATTAGACCTGCTTTCTGATTTAGCTAAACTTTTTCCAGCCCAGTGAAGCACCTCAACTTCTCTTTCAGGTTATTGTCAGCAACACAGCAGTAAATATCAACACGAAGCAGATTATTATTGTAGATCACGAAGGGAGAACAAAGGGTAAAATATTTAACTGCAGCAGTGTTTGACTATACTCTGCGCAGTCAGAAAACCTGAAGTCATTTTCAAGGTCCATCATTTCTTCTTTTCAGTTGGGTCAAGTTTCTAAATTTCTGAATCTCTGCTGGCTAATGAAAAGCAAATAGAATTCTACCGAGTCTCCTATCTACCTATTCCAGGACTTCTGTGAGGATCAAATGAGATGAGGCATGGGAAAACGCTTCATAGACATTTGGTTAAAGTGTAAAATGTTTCCACCTGGCTATAAAGCAAATCATGTTCCTGGGCAGAAGAAACTGCAAGGAGGCTAGTCGCTAGGGAGAGGAAGCCAGGTGTTGCTATGTGATGTCATTACCTGGACAGACACTTAGCATATTAGCCTTTTATATATACTCAGACTAGAGGCCTGATGCACGAAATTCGTGCAAGGGTAGGCCTTCGCAGCCCCAGCTGCCTCGCGGTCCCGCCCCCTGCCTGCACCCATCTTGGCCTGGCGCTGCCCTTGTCTATCGCCACACACCCTCAGTTCCCTGGTTCCGCGGAGCCCCCTGTTCATTCGCCCCACAGAGGGTGGCCTGGGCCTCCCTCTGTGGGGCGATCGCAGAGCTTCCCCCCATGGATCACCCCTCAGGTCGGTGACCTGGGCCTCCCTCTGTGGGGTGATTATGGGGCGATGGCCCTCCACCAATCGCATTGCACCCGCCTTGGCTGGCCTGGCGCCAGTGTGTGTCATAGTGTGGCCGTCCGGACGGTCGTTCTGCTGTTTGGCCGTTTGGTCAATTTGCATATTACACTTTTATTATTATAGATAGTTCTGTGATTATGAGACTTTGGGTTTGCATAACCTTATCACAATAAATCAAATGTTTGCTTGGAAAGGTGGAGTAGATCTAGTCTCCCTTTATCTTGCTCCTGAGTACCATAATTATCATTCTTGTGAATCTAGATGTAATCTTAGTGCTAGAAGAAACTGCTTAGTGGCTTTAGTTGTTTTCCTTAAGTTACAGGTGGGTGGTTAGAAAAGTCTTATCTAGGATCCATTAATTAGAAATGACTGCCATATAAGTTGCTTTTGTTTGTTTCTTTAATCCTCACCTGGTGCTATGTTTTTATTGATTTTTTTTTTTTTTAAAGAGAGGAAGTGGGGGAGAGAGAGAGAGAAAGAAAGAAACGTTGATGTGAGAGGGAAACATCAATCAGGAGTACATGCTGTGACCAGGGATTGAACCTGCAACCTGCGTATGTGTCCTGACCGGGAATCAAATCCATAATCTTCTTGATGTACAAGACGATGCTCCAACCATCTGAGTCACCCTGCCGGGTCATGTAAATTCTTTTAATACACTTTATGTTGTGAGTTTTAGATATATAGATAAAGCAGTTTCCATATACTTGGTACCCAGTTTCCTTATTAACATCTGACATTGTATGGTACATTTGTTCTAATTAATGAACCACTAACTATAATATTTGTGCATTATTATTCACTAAACTCCCTACTTATTCAGGTTTCCATAATTTTTACCTAATATTTTTTTGTTCTGGGATCTCATCATGATACCACATTATATTTAGTTGTCATGTCTCCTTAGGCTCCTCTTGGCTCACTTTCTTGTTTTTGGTGGCCCTGACCATTTTGAGGAATACTTGTCAGATATTCGTAGAATGCCCGTCTATTGGACTTTGCCTGTTTTACTCATGACTGGACTGGGATTATGGATTTTAGAAGGAAGACCACAGAGGTCAAGTGCCATTTTCATCACATCACATCTAGGGCACAAAACTATCTTGATTTATGACTGTGGATGTTGACCTTGATCAACTGAGTGAGGTAGTGTTTGGTTTCTCCACTGTAAAGTTACTACTTTCCTTGCCACCTCCTCCCCATATGGTATTCTTTGGAAGGAAGTCATTATGTGCAGTAGAGTTGCTTTGTAATTTTGTATAAATATTTAAATGGCAGAACAATTTAAATATGTACCCAGAGTTTAGTGAAATATTTGCTTTTAATAAACTATCACTGTTTAGAACGTTAAGAAATGTGCCTACATTTAGAGATTTGTTTTGGCAAAATTTTTCAAGTTTTTAAAATTTCTTAGTGCTTCAACCTTTTTTATTATGTGGCAGCTGTTAGATGTTCCTCTTTACCTAATTCTTGTTCTATCTATTTGATACTTATTTTTGAGAACATAAAATGAAAGGGACATGTAGGAGATCATTAGTCAAAAACTTGAATAATTAAAAAAAATATTTTGATCATCGTCTGTTGCTTTTCTGCACTTAAAAATGTTTCTAAAATTGAGGGCTTAGTTGATATGTAAATTATGATTAGAGACCAGAACAGTTTAGGACCCCAAAATGATCAAGGGAAAGCACCTTGTCGGAAACCCCCATGACAATAAACCCTCTCCTTGTAGTTCCCATTTTGTGTGTTCAATTTATAAGGCTTATGTTAAAATTAGATCATAATTTCCATGGTAGACTCTCAATTTCATGGTTGTGTAACTGCCATATAAACTTGATTGTAAACAGAGGCCTTTAATGATGGGCTTTATTCGAGCAATTTAAGAAAGGGGTATTCAGCTCCAAGGGTAGAAAATGTATGCCTAATTTTACATTTTAAGTTAAATTGTGAAGAGAGGCTTTGATTTTAAGGTGAGTTTGAGCCTGGTTGATGTGGCTTAATGGTTGAGTGGAGACCTATGAACCAGGAGGTCACAGTTCGATTCTCTGTCAGGGCACATGCCTGGGTTGTGGGCTCAAGCCCCTGTAGGGGGCGTGCAGGAGTCAGCCAATCAACAATTCTCTCTCATCATTGATGTTTCTAACTTTCTCCCTCTCCCTTCCTCTCTGAAATCAATAAAAAAAATATTTTTAAAGGTGGGCTTGAAAATATTTTTCTTACAATTTTCTATTTTCTGCGATGAGATGTATTATTTCATGATAAGAAAAAAAACTAAAAAATAAAATTAACTTGTTAAAGCCTTGAGACTTATTATCTTTTAAAACAAATAATTATTTTGACTTCTTTCCAAAAACTACTAGAATCTTAGAACCAATTTAAATCCATTTACCCTTTTTTATTTTTTGTTTTGTTGACTAACTGAATCTCTCTAGTTCAAAGAATGAAATTCACTTCATGTATCTATGAATTACCTTTGCGGTAAATTGTAGTGCTGGTATTGTGAAGACTGTTCAGTATTTGAGTTCCAATAGTTAGTGAGAAGAACAAAAATTCTTTTTTGTCATACACTCTTTTTGAGCTTATAAACTGCAGAAAATAAATAGAAGAATGAGGAGTTCAAATTTTATAGGTGAGTGTATTCATTTCCTAGGTCTGCTGTAACAAATTACCACAAACTTCAGAGCTTTAAACAACAGCATTTTTTTTCTCCCACAATTCTGGAGGCCAGAACCCTGGAATCGAGTTGTTGAGAGGGTTGGTTCTCTCTGGAAGCTTTGAGGGAGAATGGGTTCCACGTGTCTTTCAGTTTTTAGTGATTGTTGGCAGCCTATGCATTCGTTGGCTTTCACTCCCATCTCTGCCTCCGGCTTCATATGGCCTACCACCCCCCCCCCCCCTCCCCGGGTCTTCTCTCAAATCTCCCACTCTTTTCTCTTATAACACAGTCATTGGATTTAAGTCCAGGATGATCTCATCTGGAGATCCTTAACTTAATTGCATTTACAAGGATCCTCTTTTTAAATAAGGTCACATTCGTGGGTAGCAGGGGTTAAGAGTTAGACATACCTTTTTGGGTGCCACAGTTCAACCCACTAAAGTTAGTAAACTGCTTTCTGAATTTGCTAATAAGCACTGTAAAAGTATTTTTACTAAATGTAATAATAGTTATAGACTCTGACAATATGCATGTAAATGTGATTCAGAATTTAGTTGCATGTTTACTTTCTCTTCATGTGGTTTGCAATTGATGTGGCATTCTTTTACTGTGAAATTAGTCTGTACTCATATAGACAAGCTATAATTTGTGACTTTAAATGGTGTGAGCAAAGTCTTAAACTCTATGAACATATGCCACTTAGTTCTCGAATTTTTAAACCTACATACATGGGTATTTTTCTAAGATGAATGTTTATATGGTTCCCTTTGATATGAATCATGTTTGTCTCTACTTGAAAGAGTTTAAATTTATCCAGTGATCTGGTGTCTGATTTTCATTTATATGCCACCAGGAGGGATTTTATGGAAACCACTGAGAATTGCTGGGTGGATAAATGAGGTTAAATAATTAGAAGAAAGAAGGTTGGTCCTTGGTGTGAATAGACAGAGCCACTTTCTGAGAAGTACCGGCCTGGCCTTCTGGGATGTGGTTGGGAAAAGCTCTGGTGAGGAGAGCATTCTCTCCTTTTCTCCAATTTTGAGATGAAGGTCAGGAGGAATTTAGTTCTTATTGTTACTAGGATAAAATAACAGTGATATAGGCTAAGTAAAGTTGGATTGTTTTTTAAAATTTAGTTGAGCTTTAGACCCATAACTATAATATTGAATAATACAATTTTCTAAAACAAGAAGCCCCTTACCTCCACTCATTCTCCATCCACACTAGTCTGTTTTGGGTTTTTGGTAGTGCTTATTTCAAACATTATCATCTTTATTCTGCTTGTGTAGGTATTGTCTCCTCTGCTAAAATATAAGTTCCAGAAGTGCTAGAACCATGTCAGTTTTATGCTCATTCAGGACTATAGTTCCTAAGTAGTAAGCACTTAAAATATATTTGTTGAATGAACGAATTTAATATAGGGTGAGGCAAAAGTAGGTTTATAGTTGTATGTGAAACAGTTTATTCTTATATTATTTAGTAATTATTATATTTTCCATATGAACAACTGTAAACCTACTTTTGCCCTATCCTGTATGTTATGGATACTTTTGAAATCCATACATAGAGACTTATTTCATCCCTTTAATGGTTGTTTACTAATCTTTTATGCATATAGCATATTCATTTAATCATTATCTGTTACAGACATTTAGGTTATTAATAATTTTTCACAGTAACAAACAAAGCTGCCTGAACAGCTTGTATATATGTGTGCATATGTAACTTTTGTAGATAGCAATGTTAATTTCCTTAATTTATAGTTACATTCTTACAAAATAAGCACATTTCAAAATGTATTATTGAAATAATTTTAAGTATAATTGACCTACATTTTCCTAAGTACAGTTTAAAATGTTTTAATTTTTTTCCTCCTTGAATCAATGGAAATCTCCTGCCACAATATCTTAAGGGGGATTGTAAGCAGTGGTGAGCAGTGTGTGTGAGCAGTGTGTACACACACACACACACACACACACACACACACACACACACATATTGCTTTGATTGCCTCTGTGGGAAGGATCTTGGCTAATCTCTGTGAAAGGAAGTGTCAGAACCCTTCTGTCCATCACATGGCAAGACTGGGAAAGGAAAGCAACAGCCAATGTAGAAGATTAGAATATTAAATTCTAGTGGTTTTCATTTCATATTATCCAAAGTCCTCCCATGGCCTATAAGGCACTCTGCTTGCCTCTCTCATAACATTTTACTGCTTGTTCTGTTGTGGCCGTACTGGCCTCCTTGCTGTTCCTCAGATGTGTTACCCACACTCTCACCTTGCTGTCTTTAACTTCATGTTCACTTTGCCCAGAATGATCTTCCTTTACATAACAACATGGCTCACTCCCTCAATTGACCTTGGATTCTTTCCTCAAATGCCACATTGTCCGTGAAGCCTTCTGTGGCCATTGTTTGTCATATCTTCCCCTCTAGCTCCTGCGCTGACAACCCCCTTTATTTTTCTTCAGAGTTCGCATTACCTCTGATATATTATGTTTATTTGCTGATGGTCAATCTTCCAAAAAACCGCAAGCCCAGTGAGAGGTGGGATTCCATCCTCAGCTCCTGACTCAGCATAGGTGCTCAGTTAGCATTTAGAGGTTGAGTGGGTTAGTGAGTGAACCTAAGGAAGAATTCATGTGGAAGAATGTGGGCTATTTCCTTTATTTCCAGTTTTGCTTCTACGGACCATCTCTGCTCTAGAAGAGGTGAGAAGTGAAAATGGGGTCTAGGATATTCATAGGTAGCAGTGTATAGAGGGAAAGAAAACGAAAAAGGAAGTATCCAGGCTCTGGGGAGCAAAAGTTACAGCTAGAAGTGAGTTGGTCAGCAACTTGCTTATGGGACAGCCTTTGTTTCTAAGTTTGGAAAGGAAGAGAACCAATTTGCAAAGGCCCATTTTGAGCTTAACAGTGTACTGGTACTTTACAATGTCACTTAATCTTCACAATAGTCTTTAAATAAGAATCATTATGGCCATCTTATAGGTCAGGAAATTGATATTTAAGAGGTTAAATAATCTTCCTAAGATCTCATAGCAATTAAGTGAGATATCTAGGTTTGACTGACTCCAAAATCCATGCTTTTTCTTACACTTCATAATACTTGAAGGGGGATTCTACGTATATTAATAATTTGCATTTTATACGATGGTGTAAAAATTTCAGAAAAGTTTCATGTATCTTATTTGCTCCTTGTGACAAATTTGTGAAAGTGGCTACCAACTCAACTTTACAGGTAATAGAACTTGACATCAGTGATGTGATTTGCTGCAAATTCGATAGCTAGGAAGTAGGAGCTACGGTTTTCATCAATCCTTCCTGTCTTAAAATCTGATATTCTTTTCTTTATACCACAAACTTAAAGAAATTCTTGAGAGTGCCTACACATTATGTTTGACACACTGTAGGAGCTAAATATATCACAATAAAATTAGAGAGCTAGAATCTTTTAAGCGATCTTAAAAGATGGTAGTTGGCACCAATTCAAATGCCAACAGGAGCTGGTTTTTAGCAACAGAAGTCCCATCCCTGATCCCTGATTGGTCAGCTTAGAGCTGCTCTGATTGGTCAGAACTGTGCAGAAAACCTCAGTCCTATTGGTTGTAATAGGACTCCTGGAACTACTTTATATGGGTTGGCTCAGTTGGCAGAAACAGTGCAGGCAGGCAGTTCAGCAGCATTGAGCCAGGCAGCCTAGCAGTCCAACTGCAGGCAGTTCAGCACAGAGGCATCCTCTGTGAAGTGCAGTTTGTGTTAGAGGCCACTGTGCAGAAATGGCTGCTAGGCTCTGTTTTTTTTTTTTAAATTATTTGAGTCCAGATGGCCACCAGGAGCCCTTTTTAGTCCTTGGGTATCCTTTTTTTCCTTTCAGGGTTCATAGGAGAAAATTCCTCATGTACAGCCAAAGCCAAGAAAGGGGGTGACTCACCCAGGAGCACTCATTTAGTTGTAGAGCTGGGACTAGAACTTATATTTCCTCATGCTCCTTTTATTACTAAAGAGTTTCTATTTAATCTGTGTAGGTCTTTCCCCTCGGTTCCCTCTTTCATTCATAGGTTTCAGCTTTCAAAACCTACAAAAATATTTTCCTCCCACTCAGGTCTCCCAGCAACTTAGTTCTTTCCACAGGTAATTGAGGTTAGTTTTTGTATGTCTTTCCCAGAAGACATTTTATACACATAAAGGAAATACGTAAACTGTGTGTATTTATTTAACAACGTATCTTGTAGATTACTCTATATTAGTACAGGAAGTCTTTTTTTTATGGCTTCATTCATATTGAATGAATGTTTCATAATTTAACCACTCATTTACTGAAGGACAATTAACGTTGTTTCCAGTCTTTTAAATTAAAAACAGTTGCATAATGAATTACACATGTCATTTCTTATAGGCACAGATGTATTGGTAGGATGAATTTCTAGAAATAACATTGTTAGGTCAAAGAGAATATTTCTGTACATATTTTTTTATAATGCCATACTTAGACCTTTATTTATTTATTTTCTCCTTTCCACTTATTTTCTGAATGGAAGTCAGAGGGAGGGAAGGAGGGAGGGAGGGAGGGAAGGAGGGAGGGAGAGAGAGAGAGAGAGAGAGAGAGAGAGAGAGAGAGAGAGAGAAACATCGACACGAGAGTGAAACATTGATCAGCTTCCTCTTGCACACTCCCCACTAGGGATTGAGCCCGCAACCCCGGCATGTGCCTTGACTGGAATTGAACTGAACCTTTTGGTGCATGGGATGACGCCCAGCCAATTGAGCCACACTGGCCAGGGTAGACCTTTATCCATAATGTAGAAATGGAGTGTTTTCACTTTGAATGAAATTGCTTTTGTCTTTTTAATTGACAGTGGCAGTTTATAACTTTAAAAATAACTTATTTTAAGAGTAACAGAATTTCTCTTTTAAACTGGTATATGCTATATGCTTTTATGTTAATATGGAAGGTTAAAGAAAGTATAATGGAAGCAGTATTGCTTTGGAGTCAGACCTGAATTTGGATTCCAGTTCCACCAACCTACTGACTTTTGCCCTTTGGGTAGGTCATTTAAACATTGAGCTTCAATAATCTCATTGTAAAATGGGAATAGTAATACCAACCTGACAAAGTGAGTTGTTTAGGACTACTGTATGTCATTGATTCTAAGAAACACATTCCCCCCCCTACATTTTAGTATCTCTGACATTGAAATGCTTTATAATCGAAGACAAGTCCTAATTGTTTTGGCTTTTTTTCTTTCTTGGCACATAAAATAATAATGGTCTGACAATTGATGGCATTTTAGATGAAGTAGGGTGATTCCACATACTGGCACAAGTGGACTGTGCTAGGGCATGATACAGGTGGAGGAGTGAAGTGTGATGGGGAAAGTTCAGGGTTGAGGTAAGGGGTGGATGGGTGTTAGAGGAGTGGGTAGAGCAGTGGTGTTTTGTTTTAGGCAAGTGGTCAGAATAGCAGATCCACCACATGGTGGGTGGATAATACAACTGCTCGTTGAAGCACGGGAACAAACGTTACCCACAAATTTGGGTATATGGAAGTTGGAATTATGGCAAACTGTGGACAACAGGACTTTAGCTCAGGGCTGAGATTTTGGAACTGTGTACTAATTTGTGTCAGGAAGACTTTAATGACTCTGGAGAAGATATTTGCAAATCATGTATCTGAAGGGATTTGTATACAGGATATATGAAGAACTCTCACACTCAACAATAAAAAGACAACCCAACTTAAAAGTGGGCAAAGATTTGGACAGACATTTCTCCAGAGAAGGTGTAAAATGGCCAATAAGCATGTGAGAAGATGACCAATAACCCATTAGGGAAATGCCAATTAAAACTGCAAAGAGCCGAAACCCGTTTGGCTCAGTGGATAGAGCATCAGCCTGCGGACTGAAAGGTCCCAGGTTCCATTCTGGCAAGGGCATGTACCTTGGTTGCGGGCATATCCCCAGTAGGAGATGTGCAGGAGGCAGCTGATCGATGTTTCTCTCTCATCGATGTTTCTGACTCTCTGTCTCTCTCCCTTCCTCTCTGTAAAAAATCAATAAAATATATTTAAAGAAAAAACTGCAAAGAGATATTACCTTACACCCACTAGGATAGCTAGGGTAAAAAAGACAGATATTAGTAACAAGTTTTGGTGAGGATATTGAGAAATACTCAAACACTGCTGATGGGGATGTAAAATGGTGCAGCCCCTTTGGAAAACTCTGGAAGTTCCCCAGAAAGTTAAACATAGTTTTACCATGTGATCTAGCAATTCCACTTTTGGTATATATCCAAAGAAAATGAAAACATGTTTACACAAAGAGGTGTACATGAATCTTCATCACAGCACTGTTAATAGCCAAAATGAAAAAAATAAACAAACCCTCAAATGTCCATCACCCAGTGAATGGATAAATATAGTATATCCATATGGTGCATCTCATAGAAAGGAATGAGAATTGAAATACTGATACATGCTACAACATGAATGAACATACAAACAAAAACAATGAGGCTCTGGTTCTAGGAATGACCTGTGTTTGTAGATTATCAGCATAAGGGTTCAGAGTCGAAGAAGCCAAATTATAAGAGCTGGAACACCTGTTGTTTGGAAAAATCCTTGAGAAGAGGGAGGAGAAGTGATATTGAAGTTTGGGAATAAAACAGAAGCAGTTATCAGCATTGCCAAGGTCAGACGAATAACAAAGCTAACAATGGTGAGGCTCTGAATGTTGGCTTGTAATGATTGAAATTTTCCTGCCTGAAGTAGGTATTGGCCCTGAGGTCTGCATGGTTGGGCTGAGCCTGCAGAGAGGACCTAGGGGACTCCAGTGTGGGGAAGCACCCTGATATGGAGAGGAAGGGTACACAGATAGGACCCAGGTTAAGCCTGGACATTGTGTACACATAGAGGTCAGGGGTCTATGTCAGTGGTTCTCAACCTTCTGGCCCTTTAAATACAGTTCCTCATGTTGTGACCCAACCATAAAATTATTTTCGTTGCTACTTCATAACTGTAATGTTGCTACTGTTATGAATCGTAATGTAAATATCTGATATGCAGGATGGTCTTAGGCGACCCCTGTGAAAGGGTCGTTCGACCGCCAAAGGAGTCACGACCCACAGGTTGAGAACCGCTGGTCTATGTTTTCATCTAAAGCAGTGGTTCTCAACCTTCCTAATGCAGCTACCCTTTAATACAGTTCCTCATGTTGTGGTGACCCCCAATTTCATTGTTACAAATTGAACATGATTAAAGCATAGTGATTAATCACAAAAACAATATGTAATTATATATGTGTTTTCCGATGGTCTTAGGCGACCCCTGTGAAAGGGTCGTTCGACCCCAAAGGGGTCTCGACCCACAGGTTGAGAACCGCTGATCTAAAGGGTCCCACAGAGGCAAGCATTTATATTGTTGAAGCATCTGTGGAGGTAAGGAAGGCTAACTTAACTAAGGTAATAGTGCCCGATGGAAAGGATGGGTTGGATATGGAAATTCCCTAGGAGTGCAGAGTTCAAGTCAAGGCAGGAGCCGAAAGACACAAATCAAAAAGGACCTGTGCCTTGGTGTGAAAAAAGGAATGTCATGGGATTTACTCAAATTTCCCATGGGAATGGCATGAGATGTTTATTGAATGTCTACATATCATACATAGACCCTCTCTGTTTATCTATTACTCTGTGCCAATTATCATTATGCTTTGAAAAAATTGTTTTCTTATCCTTAAAACATATAGGCTTTGTGTTACATGTTATAATAAGACTAATAATTGGGAGATGAAAGCAAACTAATAACAATTAAGGTCAAGCAAGGGAAATAAACTTCATGCTGCATGATGGAGGCCACTGGCTTATTGTTGCTTAATGGTTTCTACATATGCCAACTCTGAAGGATAAATACGCAGTGATGTATTTTCTTACCTGCAAATGGCTTGTATATAGGAATAGTGGCTGCAGCCATGGCAGCTTCCGTTTCCTCATGTTGACAGTTTTCAAAAATCACTCTGCTGGTATTATGAACTAAACATTTTTGTAGTATTGTGGAGGAAGGGGAAAGAGGAAAACCTTTCTTTACTTCTGAAAGGACAAAAGCTTTGAAGAATAAGCTGAAAGCTCCCTTTGGGGAGCCGACATGAAATGGTGGTTGAGTCCTGAATAATTTTTCCTTCGCAGTCTGAAGTGTTTCTTTTCCTTCTCACCTGTGCTGAAAATGTTACTAAAGATTCATTTTGGTTTTCAATGTTGCTTTTTAGAATAGCAGGTGTGGGCATGGAGGGTCAGGGTGATCTTTCTTAGACTGCAGCGGGCTCTAATTTGGACTGATAATTTTTCACCTTGTGTCTCTGGTGAGATTAGCTCTCTTGAGGGAACTGTTAGTTTTCATTTGAGAGTGGAACAGCGGGGTGAGAGGTAAGTGGCTTTGTACCTAGACTGTTTTCAGAACAGGGCTAAAGTCTAAGAGTGTAGTGGGCAGTTGGGGCATAATGAGGAGGCTGGGGTAAGTGTAGGTTAGGGCTGGCTCTGTACTCTGGGAAAGGAAGTGAAATCCTCTTCCCAGTTCTTTTTAGGGTCAAATGATTCTGCTTCAGAGGTTTGGACTCAGGGTTAATACTGGCTCAGCACCATATTTCAATGGTAGTTTGTGGTCTGGCCATGGACCTAAACAGATTATTCTCTGGGGGCGTGAGTACCAAATAACTGACTTAGAAACAAACTTTTGTAACAGGACTAGTTTGTAAGTTGACTTTGTACTGTGCTTTTGCTTGCTGCATACCAGGCCCATTGATTTGCAACCAAATACTTTCTACATGAGGTGTACGTATCGCTGAGATTGCCCAGAAGTCACATGGAGGCCTGAGTTTTGCTAAAAAGAAACTAAAAGGATTACTGGGCTTAGTGTAGCCTTTATTATTCTGCATTTGAGTTCTGGAGGATACATTATGGAGAGCTCTGTAATTAATTATACACGTTAGATTAAATGAAATACTAATTTCAGTCAGAAAAAAAGTATTTAAGTGAAGGAATATTAAGCACATTGGAAACATTTGACATAAAAATAAGAGAGGGTATTGCAGGGAACAAAGGTTCTCTGTGACTTGACAGCTGCTGTTCAGAAGTGACACCAGGAAGAGCCGGGCTCGGGCTCCCAGCTGCCTGAGGTTGCTGCAGTCTTACCAGAGGAATTTGTGCTGCTCTTGTTTTAGCAAATAGAGGCCACCGGTGGCTAACCAGGTCCCTCCTGCGCTCTGGGAAATTAATCCTTAACTCTCAGTTGCGATCTTTATAATTCTGGAGTTTCCAGCAGTCAGTATTTTGAGGGTCTGTGTACAAGGTACATTGCTTAACTCCCTTGCAAGGAAGTTCCAAAAAGTATGAGATAGACCTTGGATACATCAAATCTACTTGGACGTATGTAACTGGATTTTCACTAGAACTCTAACTAACCCTTTTTAGTTTCTCTTGAAGCCCCAAAGGCTGAGAATAAAGTAATAGTTGCCAAGTCACCCTCATATTCCAAGGACATGCATGGAATATGACCTTAAATTGGTTTTGCACATTTAGCCCATACTTATCTCCAGGAAATAACAGTGTGGAGAGTTAAGGGGTCTGAGATGAAGATTTCAGGAAAGAGCTGTTAGTATGCGGTGTGCTTTTTGTCCTTTCCGACCATCGCACGTAGCGGAGAGGAAATGGTGCTTTTCTTATATCCCCTTCATTGAAGCCAGGTGATGGGGAAGGCACTAACAGAATTATTCTGAGAACTTGACCCATATCCTCTTGTTTGGGGAGAATAAGGATTCAAATGTGAATCAATAGCAGAGCAGAGAGAAAAAAAGAGGGCTGTGCAGGGTGGGGCAAGAGTAGGTTTGCAGTTGTGAACACGTGAAAGTTTATTCTTGTATTATTATTTATTAATGATTGCATTATTTTCCCTATGAGCATCTGTAAACCTACTCTTGCCCCACCCTGGAGTTAGCCACCTGAACGTCGAAAAACAGCAGTGTTTCCCAGAGCTTCTGGATGGAACCAGCGGAAAGCTTCTGAAAGGGGCGCTGCGCATGGCCACCTGGAGATGATGTAGCCCAGGAGGAGAGGTACCCATGAAACCCCACGGATGAGAGTGGGAGTGTAAACAGCCTCATTTAAGTCCTGGGATTGCACAGGGCGGGTCCCACACAGGGACTCTTCCAGGAAACCCACAGGCCCTCGTGAGAAAGCATGGACATCAGGTTTCATTGGTGCAGCCTTCCAACCCCTCCTACTCTCCCCACTCTAGCTCTCTGAAGGAGCCACAGACAACCTTGTTGTAAAAATTAATCAGGAAAATATTGTATGTATCACATAATAAAATGTAATGTTATAAACTGCTTACCACATGCTAAATGCTAAATAAAAGATGACTGCTCTTCTTGTAATTGAAGATACTTCCTTTTTTTTTAATGGATGTAATGGAGGAGGGAATGGAGATGAGTTTGAGAGTCATTTAACTTTCGAAAGGCAGAATAAGTGAAGCAGAAGGAGCTTTGGCCAAAGAGCCTGCAAACTTTGATTTTAGTGCTGGATCTGCCAGCGATTTGCTGTTTTAAGTGCTAGGGAAGTCACGTTACCTCTGACAGAAATCTGTGCCCCCATGGAGTTTATATTGTTGGAGTGGGGGAAAGGATGGATGGTAAAAGTAAAAAATATATAAAGAAAACTGGAAAATATTCTGACCAAGAAAAAAATTTTTAGGCTTCTAGGCAATTTGGTTTTGAATACAATGAGGTGAAAGCTCAGTTGAAAAGCATCCTTTCTTCCCTTGATTTGACCCTTTCTATAGTACTTAGGTGCTACCACCAGATTGAAAAAAATAAACTTCATATGAAAATTGGCAAATATGTGCAAAAGTAGAGAGAATAGTAAAATATACTCTCACATACACATTACCCAGATTCAGTAGTTAGCAGTGTTTTTCTACATGGTTTCAACTATTTCCTTCCCCTGCTCTCTCCTTTCCCCCTCCCCTTTCTGACCCCATGTTTCTAGAGGACTGCAGGACTCCTGAGGATGGTGCTGTGCTCAGAAATGCTCTGTCACTTGTTTAAACTCATCAGTGGCCTGGTCGGTCTAGCCTTCTGTCCTTTTTAAATACAAGGGTAGTGGACTTAACCAGTGTGGTGGCTTCACTGAGTTCCCAGCCTCTACCTACCTGTCCCAGTACATAGACCAGGCACCGCTCTGTGGCAGTGCTTGGGAACTACACTTTCATCAGTAGCTTGGCGGCAGGAGAAAGTGGGTTGTCACTCTTGCCCACTGAATGCAGAAGTAGTATCATTCTCATTCCTTCCCTTCCCCTTTCTTTTCTTCCCTAAGGCAGCTTCTTTGAATGGGAAGATAGTGAGTTGGCCAAGCAATCTAGTGACATATAATCGAATATTCCTGCTATCACAGCGTTAACACTTTTGCATTATTAAGGGCTTCCCCAGATTTTATCTGGGGAAATAGATCTCCCTGTCTGAACGGGCTAGCTTCCCTAATCCTAACTTTGCTCCACGCCTCCTAACATCCTTAAAGAGACTTAAGTCCATTTGCCTTTCTTACTACCTGGAAGGCATCCTGCCCTTTGGAAGGAGCACTCCCTTTCTTTCTGGCTAGGATCCTTCTCCATGCATCCTTTCCTGTGATACCAAGAAAACACATATTTCCCCCCCCCTCCTTTTCCCCCCTTCACTGTGTTTTTCTGGACTCTTTAGTCCAATTCTTTCCTGCCCTTACCTGAACCCCTACTATCTTCCACAGTGCAATACCATACTCCGGTTTTCCTTGCTTTCTGCTACAGAATATCCTTTCTGGACTGTGGTAGGTAACATTTCAACTTCAGTAGACAGACTGTTTTCTTTTCTGGCAAATTGCAGGGGCTCTGTGTTTATAGGTGAATGTATACATAGTTCCTGTGCATTAGGCACTGCAGTATTAACCCCTTAAATTTTGTTGCCTTCTGAACAAGCATGGTATTGGCATTTCATGCTGTTTCTGTACTTTGGCCAGTACATTTAACACTCCTTATTCTCCTCTAATCACAGCACAATTACTGCATGTTGTGCAAAAAGCAGTGGGCTCTGAAAGTAGGGACTTTGTCCCTGTGATGCTCCATAAATAATTGTTGAGCAAATGAATGAGAGCAAGAGCAATTGACTGAAGGATTTTAAGTAGTGAAAAAAAAGTCTGAATGGTGAATAACAGATCAAACTAGAAGGCTTTGCATACTGTGTAAACAAAGTACTGAATCATATAAGCAACAAAGGCACCATTTAATCCAACCATTAATTTATGCAATTTAGAAAGGTATAATTTGAATCATGCAAAAAAGTACACATACCTTAAATGTACAGCTTGATGAATTTTTACATATGTATATATTTGGCAGTTACAGCTCAGATCCAGAAAATATTTCCAGAATCCCAGATGGGGTGAGGGTAGCTTTTATTTTTGGTTCACAACATTTTGAATACCAAGTCCCATGGTTGGTCTGTGGTATAACTAGGATTGGAATTATTACAGTTGTTCCTGGGATTAGCAAGTCTATAGACTTGAATAAAAACACTAGTTCATACCATCTAACCATGTGACAAAAATAATATTATGGTTAATGTTTATGAACCATCAGCATGCCTTGGCACTTTATATGCATGACTTCATTTTACCTGTTCCACCAGGTTTTGTCGCTGTCCTATTTTATAGATGCTAAAGGTTAGAAAGGTAAAGTCATTTGCCTCCAGTTCCACAGCTAGCAAATAGAGTTAGACTTCAATCCAGGACTGCCCTTCATCAGAGCCTGATTTCTTGTTGGTGATCAAATATCTGGTACCCAAGTTTAAACAACAAAAATGTTATGTCTTTATGGTGGGAGGTGATGATTCTGTTTGTTACCTGCACATGATGAATGCCTGTTTTAGGCATATTCTGAGCTGTGGCTTATTAGAATTATGAAAGTTCCGGAAAGAGGGTCTCTGGTTTTGTGACAGCCATGTCCAGAGTGATGTTGTTACTGAACTCAAGGGGCTCGCCACTTGGGGTGTTCTGTTCAAGAATGAGATATAGTTGTCACAAGGTAGTTTGATTTACTTGCAGCAAGGAAAGGAAACAGGATTTATATCCAAAGCTCTGTCTTGCCCAGATCTTGAGGCCCTTGATCTAACAGTGTTCCTTAGGATGGATCTCTATGAGACAAGAAGATGCTTTTCAGTAAGGATGACTCTTTAAAGTCTACATATAAAGTAAGACAATGGGCTCTACAGACAACTTTTGAAAACAGGACACAATATAGATGAAATGTGGACCTAAATATCCGGAAACTCCAAAATTAGTTTGTCTTAAAAATTAATATGAATGGAATAAGTGCTTGCCAGTGTTAGTAAAGTGGCAAACTTTTTACAACATTAAGATTGTTTCAGGAACTAAGACATCCAAAGAAAACATGAAACTTCCACAGCCACTAAATTTATTTTAATGGCCCTCAAAGTTGCTTAAACTACAAGTCTCCTAAAAGTGGTAATGTTTTAATTTGGTTTCACAATGCAAAAAGAACCCATCTCATTGAAAGAACTCTAGCTATTATGCATGACCTGGACATTTGAAAAATATAGTTATATTTGTCCATTATATTTTCAGACAAAGTGGGAACGACAGTGGGCACATTTTAGGGCATTTAGGCATAAGCTGGGAATACTCAATGAAATTCAGGTTTGTGAGATGAAAGCATGGCAAGAGGTATCAGATTGCTGTGGAGAAACATGTTTCAGGAAACTAATCTTAAAAATATATAAACAGCATGCTTTATCCCACTTGCTCGGCGAAAGGCTGCAGTTTTAAGTTGTTTAGAGTAGTCGGTACAAAGAATATTGTTGCCAGTTGTATTTACTTTCTGAAGAGGTGTGGGTGCCAAGAAGTGAGTTCAGGATTGTTTTGATATCTGTTTATTTTTAAATGGGGAATGGGGTAGTGATGGAAATGGCTTTCTACTCCAAGCTGCTCCTGTTGGTAAATGTTTCTTTTACAGACTTTGTTTAATAAATTATGCATTTAAGTGAAACCATCAATTGGGAAGTAGGATTATGGATACTGAATTCTATGATTGAAGTTAACCCTAAAATATAACTGTGGCAAGTGTCCCTCAAAAATAAAATAAATATGTAAGCAAGCAGATCATTGTTCTCAGCCTTTCTACCCCGCCCTCCTCAAACCAGGGGTTTCTTCAGTGTCCTGTGCAGAGTGCCTGTGTCTGTGTAGCTTTTTGGAGTTTGCATAGGTCGCCATGCCCAGGGCTGTCACTTAAGAACGCTGTGTCCCTGGAGCCAAGCGGTCCTGCTGCCAAGAACCTTTGCCTGAACAACGGCTGAACACCTCTGGCGTTGGTTCTTAGCGGTGAACTGCCTTCCTCCAAGTCATTCCCTCAGATTTTGTAATGAGCCAGTGGGCGGGGAGTGAAGGAGATAGCAGAACAGGGTGATGTCAGTGTCCTAGTTAGTGCTCTTCTGTAAGAATAGGCAACTAAGTCTCTCAGATTTTTGTGGTTGCTGTTGTTTCCTTGTTAAAAATCTTTTTTTAAAAAAAACTGAAATATAATACACAGACATTTATTTGGTTCACTAAGACGCTTCCCTTCTGACTGCTACCTGAACTGTGCTTCCTGCTGGTGATGATTTCAGAGGATAACAATTGGGAGGCTTTGCTAACGGAAGAGGGAAATTGAAATTAAGATAACAACAAGAATATCAGTGAAAGAATAAGTTGAGATCCCCATAAATGAAAGAATCCCGAAGTCGTGTTTCTTATGATAATATTATTCAAGGCCGGTGAAAAGACTAAGACGAGGCATGAGAAAAGAAGCGGGACATGCAGTCTTCGAGGCCTCTCTCTTGTCTCCGTTTGTTTTAACTACTTTGTTCTTGGGACTGATGCTTACGGTCGGGTTGCAAATAGACCTGAATTTTAATTTATTGCGTTTTCTTAGTTTTTCTTGATAGCTAGATTCTTAGGTGTATATATAAGTTAATTATGAGAACAACCTGCAGATGTTTTATAGTCTTCTTGCATATTTCAGATATGACAATTCAGATACTTAATTTTTTTTTCTCCATTTGAAAGCTGCTTCATTTAATGGGGAATTGACATAGTAGCGATAAGCCTTAATACAATGAAAATATTTTGATTAATTCTGGATATGTGGGATTTGATAAAGTTACATTGGTACTTGTTTAGGCAGACATGAATTTTAAAACAAGGTAATTTTTCTTACAGTCCTATTTTGTGACGGATTATGATCCAACCATCGAGGATTCCTACACAAAGCAGTGCGTGATAGATGACAGAGCGGCCCGGCTAGATAGTAAGTAATCTTCCTTTATTTGATAGTTCATATATCCTATTTTTAAAAACTAAGCTCTGATGTTTTTCTAGGTTAAATATAATAGAAATATTAGATAATCTTACACATAAGCCTGTCTCTTTCTTACGTTTTAATTGATAAATCTGCACATTGGGTAATTTAAATATTCCTCAGTAAATGTAAGGTAAAACAGCACCTGGATTGATCTTGTTCTGGGGAAACTAGTCCTATAACATTATAACTTGAAGTTGTGTTTATTGGGCTATTTGGGAAAAACATGTGAGGTTTTAGCTCTTTCTAGTGTTAGTAAAAAAAATTTTAGCTTCCATGGCCTAAAAAGGCTTTATTAGGCCATTGCTAGCAGAAAAAAAGAGGCCAGTCTTGGGGCATGGAGCCTACGCTACCAACAGCATGGCTGGGGGGGAGGGGGGGAAGGGGGAAGATAGCACGTCATCCGGAGTTTTGCAAGTGGTTAATACATTAGGTGTGGGGGGGAAAGATGTAAGTCATTCTGAAAAGGATTTCCATTGCCTATAGACCAAGGGGATGGGAGAAAGTGAAGCGGGCTAGTTCTGGGATAGGCCCAAGGAGTCCAAGGAAGAGGCGTCGGCTCCCGTGGGTTAGTGGTGGACAGCAGATTCGAAAATTCATGTGTAAATAAGAAGTGGGGCCCTGAAGGGTCCCAGGTTCGATTCTGGTCAAGGGCATGTGCCTTGGTTGCGGGCACATCCCCAGTCCTTGGTTGCGGGCACATCCCCAGTGGGGGGTATGCAGGAGGCAACTGATCGATGTTTCTAACTATCTCTCTCCCTCTCTGTAAAAAAATAAATAAAATATATTTAAAAAAAAAAGAAGTGGGGGCTCCTGGGGTTCTGTGGCGCCCCGCTGTTCTCTCTTTTGGGTAATTGTGGGAATAGCCACCTGGAAATTAATCCAAATCCCAGCAGATACACTGGAATGTGAGCCGTCTTTTGTCAGTCCTGGTCCACAGACTGACTGTCTCTCTCACTCTCTGGCAGCTGTAATTGTAATTTAGAATATCCAAGGATTTTCTTTTTCTTGTACTACCTTTTGGTAAAGCTTAAACTAAGTGAAGTAAATAAAGAAGAGCTTCAATATTTGTTAACTTGCTTAGAATTTATAGCACAGAGGCTTTAGCAAATATTTTTTTTGCTTGCCTAACACTTCACCTCTCCACAAAAGAAAGCCCTGTCCCTTTGACTAGTACAGTCCTTTCTTTCACAGAGATGAAGGAAACATTAGCACCTGCACTTGAAGTATGGTATTTGGGGTGTAAAGCAGAGTTTCCTTTTGAATTTATAGGTATCTTTTCCAGTTCTTTCCATGGAGGAAATAAACATTCAAATGAATTCAGAGGTTATCCGACTCCAACTGCCTAGATGTATTTGATATTTTTAACCTTGTAATTGGTATGCTAATATATTCTAACTACAAAATCAACCTGTGCTGATGAAGGTAATTCTGAAACTGGCTGCCATTAGAATATATATGTCTTTCATATTGAGAATAAAGTACTAGGAGGAGAAGAATTCCATTTCTTTTTAAAAAAATATATTTTATTGATTTTTACAGAGAGGAAGGGAGAGGGAGAGGGATAGAGAGTTAGAAACATCTATTCAGCTGCCTCCTGCACACTCCCTACTGGGGATGTGCCCGCAACCAAGGTACATGCCCTTGACCAGAACCGAGCCAAACGGTTTCTTTATCACACTAAGTATGACATGCTCTGAAGGACTCACATTAATTGGACCTGCCTTTGTGGGAGGCAATTTTTACATTGAAAACATGGACACAGTTACAGTTGTTGTTTTTTCTTTAGTTCTAGATACAGCAGGACAAGAAGAGTTTGGAGCTATGAGAGAACAGTATATGCGAACCGGCGAGGGTTTCCTGTTGGTCTTTTCAGTCACAGATAGAGGCAGGTTTGTACCAATATTAAAATGGAGATCTCTCTTCAGTCTAGACCAGCAGTCGCCAACTGGTGGTCCACGGACCACTGATGGTCCGTGAGGTCCGAAAGGTTGGCGACCGCGGGTCTAGACCACTGTTTTATTGAATTTGGATTTTCTGGTTTTTAGAAAGAAAAAGAAATAGAGTATTAAATGGGACATGGGACATATGCTGCTCCTTGGCCAAATTAATTGTTTTTCTTTTTTTAGTTTTGAAGAGATCTATAAGTTTCAAAGACAGATTCTCAGAGTAAAGGATCGTGATGAGTTTCCAATGATTTTAATTGGTAACAAGGCAGATCTGGATCATCAGAGACAGGTGAGAAGGAATTTTGCATTTGGGAAAACAGTTGTTTCTATGTAAGTGAGTGGATGTATTTAATGCAACAATTGAAAGTGCCATGATAGGAAGACTGTGCTGTTTGACACAGCACACTGTTTATAGAAGTCACAATAGGTAAGAAATAAAAAGGTAGTAGATTTGGGGAAATTAAGTTTTCACATTTTTTTGCGCAGAGCTTTAGTGGACTGTATAAACCTACAAGTATTTATACTAGCTCCAGTTCACATGTTATAATTTCTTGGGTAACATCCAAAGCTCTAATTTAGTTAGACATTCTTAAAATTACCCCCAAAGGCCTAATTTATTCATTATTAGCGCTAAATTACTTTCTTGTAGAGAGTGGATTTGATTTAAATGACAGGACTTGATTTTTTTTCTAAGTCCCGTTAATGACCGAATTTTCTGTTAATTTTTCACATTGGCTAGCTCTACCACTAGTAACCAGCAAGAAAAAAATATTTTCAGTATTTAGTTGCAGGCTGGTTTATACTAACTTAATTCTTTTTTTTTAAATTTTCTTTATTGATTAAGGTATTACATATGTGTCCTTATTCCCCCATTGCCCTCATGCCCTCACCCCCCCTGTTGTCTGTGTCCATTGGCTAGGCTTACATGCATGCATACAAGTCCTTTGGTTGATCTCTCCTCCTTACCCCCACCCTCCCATGCCTTCCCTCTGAGGTTTGATGGTCTGATCGATGCTTCCCTGTCTCTGGATCTGTTTTTGATCATCAGTTTATGTTGTTCATTATATTCCACAAATGAGTGAGATCAGGTGATATTTATCTTTCTCAAACTGAGTTATTTCACTTAGCATAATGCTATCCAGATCCATCTATGCTGTTGCAAATGATAGGAGTTCCGTCCTTTTCACAGCAGTGTAGTATTCCATTGTGTAGATATACCACAGTTTTTTAATCCATTCATCTGCTGATGGGTATTTAGGCTGTTTCCAAATCTTAGCTATTGTAAATGGTGCTGCTATGAACATAGGGGTGCATATATCCTTTCTGATTGGGGGCACTAGTTTCTTGGGATATATTCCTAGCAGTGGGATCCCTGAGTCAAATGGGAGTTCCATTTTTAACTTTTTGAGGAAACTCCATACTGTCTCCCACAGTGGCTGCACCAGTCTGCATTCCCAACCAGCAGTGCATGAGGGTTCCTTTTTCTCCGAATTCTCTCCAGCACTTGTTGTTTGTTGATTTGTTGATGATAGTTATTCTGACAGGTGTGAGATGGTACCTCATTGTTGTTTTGATTTGCATCTCTTGGATGTTTAGTGACTTTGAGCATGTTTTAGCATGTTTTCATATGTCTCTTGGCCTTCTGTATGTCCTCTTTCAAAAAGTATCTATTTAGGTCCATTGCCCATTTTTTGATTGGATTGTTTATCTTCCTTTTGTTAAGTTGTATGAGTTCCCCGTAAATGTTGGAGATTAAACCCTTATCAGACATAACATTAGCAAATATGTTCTCCCATGCAGTGGGCGTTCTTGTTGTTTTGTTGATGGTTTCTTTTGCTGTGCAGAAGCTTTTTATTTGGATGTAGTCCCATTTGTTTATTTTCTCTTTAGTTTCCATTGCCCTAGGAGCTGTATTGGTGAAGATATTGCTTCGGCATATGCCTGAAATTTTGCTGCCTGTGGATTCCTCTAAGATTTTTATGGTTTCCCGTCTTACATTTAAGTCCTTTATTCATTTTGATTTTATTTTTGTATATGGTGTAAGTTGGTGGTCTAGTTTCATTTTTTTGCATGTATCTGTCCAATTTTCCCAACACCATTTATTGAAGAGGCTGTCTTGACTCCATTGTATGCTCTTGCCTCCTTTGTCAAATATTAATTGAGTATAATGGCTTGGGTTGATTTCTGGGTTCTCTGTTCTGTTCCATTCGTCTATATGTCTGTTCTTGTGCCAGTACCAGGCAGTTTTGAGAATCGTGGCTTGGTAATATAGCTTGATATCTACTTTCTCATTCTTAAACTTACAACACTTTCTTCCCCTTCCTCTCAGTTTGTATGAGTGATATTTTTCTGTTTCACTGAGAAGTTTCTACATGTCCGATCTCCACATGAACTAACCTCAGTGCACATGTATCCCACCAATTCTTCCTTCCCCCACTTACATGGATAAACCCTTCACCTCTGTCTGACCAGCCCCTCCTGTAGCACTGGGTCCTGTTCCTTCTCACCAGCTCGTGGGCACCGCCCCAGTGATTGTTTCATTTGAGTTGCTGCATTTCTCTCCTGCGTGGTCATTCCCATTAGCATACAACATGCTACAGTCTTTAAAACAAAAAGGAATGATAGCAAATACTTGTTCTCAATCTGACATTTCTCTCCAGGTACTTTTTTGCTGCTCCACCCCATAGCAAAACTCCTTAAAAGCATTGTACACTTGCTCCCTCTGCTTTCTTTCCTGCCATTCTTGCTGGCGCTGACTTCTGGCATGCAGTGCCCCAGTCAAGGTCACCACTTACGCAGATGTCAGTGACATTTGACACAGTTGCTCACATTCTCCTCTTTGAAACACTGTTTACTTAGCTCTGAGACACCATTCCCTCCCCTTCTCCTCTCCTCTGCAGTGGCCTTTGTTGGCTCCTCCCCACCTTATCTTTCTAGGGTGTCTTAGGGCCCAGGGATGTACAAGGACAAACGTGCCTCCCAGCCTTGAGGGCCATACTCAACTACATTTGAAATTGAAATGTTACCTTTTTAAAATCTCTTCAAAATTAAAGGTGATGTTCTGTAATGTCTTGGCACCCTTAATTGCTCTACTGTCTGAGCCCGGACAGGCCATAGGAACTCTCTCCACCCCCCCACCCCCCGCCCCCTTTTAGAAATGCTTACATTTTGGTCATCTCCAGGTTCTTAGTAACCAGTCAGACTTGCTCATAGTTGTTGACCTAGCTCATTCATCTTTGCCTTTGTCTTAGACACGATCTTTTGGACTTTCTCTAGCTTCTAGCCTATTTTCTCTTTGATAGCAAATGCCAGTTCCCCATGTTCTCTGAGTGTGTGCTCAGCCTTGGGCTTCCTGCCACTGGCCCCTGAGACTAAACCCATGAGGGAGGGGAGATTAGCCAGAAGCAGCTTCGCCTGCTTCCTTTGGCTTCGTATCTCCGTAGACTTGTTCTTTCATCTATTCAAAATTTATTGAACTCTTTTTCCAGACACTGACAACAGAGCAGTAGGAAAAAACAAAATCACTGAAGTTTATAGAAAGAGATTTATAGAATTTGAATGGTTATTTAGCATTACCACATACCTGATCCCTTAGAGATGCATTGATCATTTTGTTTATCCTACCAAAAGTTCAGGGAGAACACATAGGTAACTGATTGGCTTGCTCGTGCTAAAATGTAAGAGTAGGTAAGTATGACAGCACACTGATGCTGAAACTTAATACAGCAGTGTGTGGTCTCGGGCTGTGGACTTTACGAACCTACGATTTCAAGTTCCTTGTCCTTCAGACAGCTCTGTCTAGAATGCACTGTCGTTAGCCCCCTTTTCCTCCCTGACTTGCCTTAGCTTGTCCCTTTCTTTCCACTTCGTTAGGTGTTTAATTGCTAGTGGCCCACGTCAACTCCCAGTGAGGGGCGTGCAGGAGGCTGCCGATTGTTTCTCTCCCTCACCCTTCCTCTCTCTCTCAAAAAATAAATAACAAAATTAAAATAAATATATATATATAAAAACAACAATAAAGGAACTCATTACACTTATAATAATAGCTACCTAAATGTGCTAACTCCTCCTGTTTGTCAGTACCTGGACCACAGTGTGCCCCTGCCGCCTCCCAGGACAAAGAACTCATCCCCCTCTAACAGTAGAGCAAGGGTCGTCTAGCCTTACCTGTTCGTGCCTTGACTGCATCTCAAAGGTTTGTCAACTGTTGACTTGAAGTACGTGCACCGAGGGCCTCTCAGTTTCCACCTGTTGGTTTTGTTCATGCTTTATCCTTAGCACATAGAACAAAGATGCACTCAGTAAATATTTGCTGAATGAATGAATCGGCATCAACGAATCAAGATGTGGTATTAATGTAATGACTCTTTCTACATAATAGGTTTGAAAAACAAGTTTTGCTTCTGTAAACTTAGGTTATTCATTAACTACACACATCCCGAAATAAGTATTACAAGTGCTGTGGTCTGTTCCATTTAAGCCCAGTTTGTTTTAATAAAGTTGCTCTCATCATTCCCAATTTGGTCTTCTCTCTTTGGAAATATGTAATATTACATAAGTTCATAATATTGTAGATTTCTGCTACTATACATTGTGCCTTGGAATAGTCTCCCTGGAGGTTTCTAAATGTAGATCAGTGAATTTGTTGCAGCAGATTCACTTCAGTTGTTTAAAACAAAACATTTCTAGATAGGCCTCAGACCTACCAAATCAGAATATCCAGGGGATAAGGCTGAGTATTTGGCATCTTTATAAAACTCTCTGAGGAACCTCTAAGAAAGCCTTGTTTGTGAGTCTTCAAGCTTCTGTCAATTTCTGGCTTCGCAGTGCTGTGGCTTCGCTTTGTTCCACGTGATGTTCATTTTCTTTGTGTTGGTGGTAGCAATGCTATTTCCACTCAGTTAAAATTAGGCTACACCCGTGAGCTCGACATCAACTTTATATGTGGTTAGAGAGTTCTTGAGCAGAAATATGGTTGTACAAACTTTGCTGACCTTAATTCCTGGAAGACAGTGGTGTGAGACCATGCTTTAAAAATAAATAAATTAAGCACATACACAGTCTTAGCAGTGGGATTGTTTTATCATCTAGACCATTAATTTGTTAATTTTCTTACTGTCTATAAAGACAGGTCATTTGCTGTTCCCCACTAGCTGAATTACATTATGCAGGGGGAATAAGGCAAACTACCTTTTTGAAGAATAATTGAGCGGAAAGACAAATAGAAAATTCTTAAGGACACATATTTTCCTTCCCCAGTCAAATTTCTATTAATAAAGGAAGTTGTTGAGATGAACTTGTCTCAAATATTTATTTTTACTTTTCTCCCTATATCATCTTTTTAAAAAATATATATATTTTATTGATTTTTTCCAGAGAGGAAGGGAGAGGGATAGAGAGTTAGAAACATCGATGAGAGAGAAACATCGATCAGTTGCCTCCTGCGCACCCCCCACTGGGGATGTGCCTGCAACCAAGGTACATGCCCTTGACTGGAATCGAACCAGGGACCCTTCAGTCCACAGGCCGACGCTCTATCCACTGCCAAACCGGTCAGGGCCCTATATCATCTTTTATTTCAAGGTGTAGTTACTTGATTGGTCATATTCACTAACATATGTTTATTTAGTTAACTACTTTGCCCTCTTCTAGGCTCTTGATTTACAAAGACAAGTATTCCTTATTCCCTAGCTACAAAGAACACAATGTCAGGAGACGAGATAATAGCAGAAGAACAAGAAACCTAAACCAAAAATTACAGTGTAGTGTAGTGTGTTAACCTTAGCACAGCCACGGCAGGGTGTGACGGGAGTCCTGGCAGGCTCTTCTAAAACAACATCCACACTAAGGAGAAATTGCTGATTGTTTCAGTCTTAAAGTATTAGTAAGAAACAAATTAAGAGTATAGAGTTGGGAGGTCTCTTCCAGAGAGAAGGAACAGAATTTGTGACAACATGAGGATATTTTTATAGGAAGGAATTTACCATGTCAATTTATTTTTAAAGGACATTTAAAAAATATATGTTTTCTAAATTCTTGGCTTCATGAAACTTTCTTACTTGGTTTCCTTACTTGTTAATTGATTGCTAAATCAGATTGGTTTATATTTCAAAACCATAGGTCTTATGGTGCATATGCTATTTTGAAGAGAGGAAGGGTAAATTTAAAAATTACATAAACTTGAAACCTGCCTGCCACCCTTTTGGAACACAACAGGGTATAAAGTGTTATGAAGTACTTGTTAGATGTATATGCATTAATGTAATAATAACCTAATGGTATTTCATTGAGGTTGCTGAATTTGGGGAATGGAATTTATTAAATTGGGAGAACAAACTACCTGAAAAGATTAGAGAGAACAATGCCTTGAGCTCAGATAGGGTCAGAAATAATTCATAATCTGATTGGTCTGAGTGGAAAACCTCATAATTCTTGGAGTATTGAATGGTGTTTTGTTTCACTAGTGGGGCAGAATTAGCCCTAGACTAAATGCTGTTCTGGCACTGTATAACAAAAAGGATCAAACTTCCCAAATAACTGAATCTCAAAAGAAGGCTCAAAACATTTATAGGAATACAAACTATCCAGAACTTAGTAGGTCAAAGTCCAGTACCCAACCATTCACTCAAAAATTACTAGGCATGTAAAGAAGCAGGAAAATATGACTCATAATAGGAAAAAAAAATAGTGAATAGAAACAGACCCAGAAATGACACAGATAACATAATTAGTGAACACAGACATTAAAACATATTCCTATATTAAAGGAGCTAGAGAAAAGACTGAATATGTTAACTATAGACATGAAGATGTATAAAGATCAAAATAGAACTCCCAGAAATTAGATCTACAATGTCTGAGATTAACAGCAAAAATAAAGGATGACAAATTTTTAAGTTTGATGAAAACCATAAACTTGTATATCTAAGAAGCTCAGCAAACCGTGAGTACAAGAAGTATGAAGAAAATGACAATAAGGCATATTATCATGAAATTGTTTAAAACTCGAGATAAAGAGAGAATCTGAAAAATGACAAGAGGAGTGAAGATAAAGATGCGACCAGTCGTCATAGTTTCTCATGGGAAACAATGCAAACCAGACTGGAGTGACCCAACATCTTCGAAGTACTGAAAGAAAAAACTGTTGCCTAGAATTCAATACCCACTAAACATTCATTTCAAAAATGAAGGTGGAAAAAAAGACTTTTCCCAGGTATACAAAAAGTGAAAGAATTCATTACCAGCAGACCTGTATTATAAGAAAAATAAAAGAAGAGAAATTACACCAAATGGAAATCTGGATCTATACAAAGAAATGAAGAGCACCAAAAATGGTAATTATGTGGACAAATGTAAATTACTTTTGTTATTTAAATCTCTAAAACAATTGAATGTTCAAAGCAAGAATAATAGCAATGTATTGTGAGGTAAAAGGTAATTAAAAAAAGGCAGAAAGGAGAAACATACTCATTTTGTAATAAGATTCTTAAACTATACATGAAGTGGTACAATGTCATTTGAATTAGATTGCGATGAGTGAAAATGTGTATTATAAACTCTAAAGCAATCATTAAAATAACATAATAAGTATGCAGTTCATTAATCAACATAGGAAATAATATGGAATCATTAAAAAAACACAGTTAATCCACAACAAGGCAGAAAAAGGAAAAGTAGGACAAAGAACAAATAGGATGGACAGGAAACAAATTTCAAGGTGATTCAACTATATCAACAGTAACATTAAATGTAAATAGTGTGAACACCTCAATTGAAAGGCAGATATTGTCAGATTGGATAAACAAAGCAAGACCCTACCAGAAATCTACTTTAAATGTGAAGACACAAATAGGTTAAAAATAAAAGGTTGGGCTAAAATATACCATTGTAACACTAATGAAAAAACAGTTGGCGCTGGTCAGTGTGGCTCAGTTGGTTGAGCATCGTCCTGTGCACCAAAAAGTCGCCAGTTTAATTCCTGGTCAGGGCATATGTATGAGTTGTAGGTTTGTTCCCTGGTTGGTTGGGGTGCGTGCAGGAAGTAGCTGATCGATGTTTCTCTCTCTTTTTCTCTCTCTCTCCCTCTCCCTTCTCTCTAAAAAATCAATAAAAACATAAAAAAACACACAGTTGAAATGGCTCTATAAATATCAAAGTAGATTTCATAGCAAATAATATTAC
This sequence comes from Myotis lucifugus, assembly GCF_000147115.1. Taxonomy (NCBI): domain Eukaryota; kingdom Metazoa; phylum Chordata; class Mammalia; order Chiroptera; family Vespertilionidae; genus Myotis; species Myotis lucifugus. The sequence goes on from NW_005871109.1 coordinate 781,944, forward strand.
CAGGAATAAAGAGGATTGTGTCATAATGATAAAGAGGTTAATTCATCAAGAGAACATAACAATCCTAAATATTCATGTACCTGATAGCAGCTTCAAAATTCTTGAAGCAAAAATTGAAAGAACTACAAAGAGAAATGGACATATTTATACTAAGAGTCAGAAATTTCAGCACCCCTCTCTCACTAGTTGGCCGAGCAAGCAGAAAGAAAATCAATAGTGAGATATATAGGTGGCTTGAACAACACTATCAAACAACTTATCCTTAATGACATTTAATGAACACTTCACCTAACAATAGCAGAATGCACATCTTTTGAAATGTGAGTGGATCACAGAACAAATCTCAATAAATTTAAAGGGATTCTAATGAGACAGCATATATTTTGTTTTAATTCCATAGTGGAATTAAATTGGAAATCAATAAAAAGGAAATCTAAGTAATCTCCAAATATGGGGAAACTACATACTTCAAGTCCTTGATAAAAAAAAACAAAAAACACCCAAAGGGAAATTACAAAGCATTATAAACTGAACGAAAATTAAAACAACATATCAAAATTTATGGGAGCTACTGAAGAAGTATATAAAGAAGTTTATAGGACTAAATGCTTTTATTAGGAAAGAAAGGTCTCAGTGAAATGACTTCCACCTTAAAAACTAAAAGAAAAAGAGTAAGTTAAAGCCATACTAATCAGAAGAATGGAAAGCAATGAAATGGAAAATAGAAAACACAGGGGAAAAAACCCAGACTGATTTTTAGAAGGTCAGTGACAAATCTGGCTAGAATGGTAAAAAGGAGAGAAGACACAGTTACCAACATCAGTAATGGGAAAGATACCATCACTTCAGATCTTATAAATATATAAATATTTAAGAAATAATGAAGAAATACTATAAACAACTTTATACTAATAAACTAATAACTATACATGTTAGATGAAATAGACATATTCCTTGGAAGGTGCAAATTACCAAAGCTCACTCAACCTGAACAGTACTGTATCGATAAAATAAATTTAATTTGTTGTAAGAACTTTCCCTCAAACAAAACCACAAACCTAGATGGGATCTTTAGTGAATTATATAGAAACAATTTTGCTGAAACTGTTCCAGAAAATTGAAGAAGAGAGAATTCTGTCCCACTCATCATATGAAGCAGCATTGTTCTGATACTAAAACCAGACAAAGGTGTAAGAAAACTACAATCCAACATCTCTCATGAACAGAGATGTAAAACAGATTTTTAACAAATAGAATTCAACAATATATGGAAAGGACAGTGCATCATCCCTTAAGTGGGGAATGCAGTATTGGTTTAACATGTGGAAATGAATTCATATAATTCACCATATCAACAAACTAAAAAAGGGAAAAGGAAAAAATCATATGATCTCAATAGACACAGAAAAAAAGAACATTTGACAAAATCCAACATCCATTCCTGATGAAAACACTTTGCAAATGGAATAGTGAGGACCTTGGTTAGCCTGATGACGAAGGACATCTCATGTCAATTAGCATAAGGTGTTTGATAGTGTGGTTCAGGCCGTCTGTGTCACTACTGATTTTCTTTCTTCTTGCTCAGTTATTGAGAAAGGGATGCTGAAATTTCTGCTGTTATAGGTACATAAAACCCTACCTGCAACAAACAGCACACGTAAAGGTGAAAGACCAAATGCTTTGTCACTACGATCAGAAACAAGTCGAAAGTACCCCTCACACCACTGATATCATTGTCCTGGCGGTTCTAGGCAGTGAGCTAAGGCAAGAAAAAAGAAAAGGCATCCACGTCAGAAAGGAAGCAATAAAACTTTTTATTAGCAAATGACATAAGCTGTTTATGTAGAAAGGCTATTACCAAAGAACACCTAGATAAATGAGTTTAGCGTGTTTCCAGGGTGTAACACAAATACACAGAAGTTATGATCTTATTTTTGTAGAGAAAAAGGTATATCATTGAAAAACCAGAAGAATGTGCTTCTCTATGGGTGACAGGCTCCTAATCTTCCTTTTCTGTTTTCCCATACCTTTTTTCTAACTTTTTTGCAAGTGTTTACTTTTGTGATAATGACAGCAATAAAGTCTTTTTTCAAAAACATACCTTTCAGCCCCACTACGTAAATGTAAATGTAATATGGTTTAATAATTTTAGGCAAATGTCACTATTCTGACCTTTTACATTTTAAATATATAGGGTATCTACTTAGTTCAGTTAATGTGTTCTTATTCCGGTCTACCGTTTTCTGTCATCAGCTCTGGCATGGCACCCTTCCCTGCCTGTCTTCCTTTGCCTCTTAATGTAAGAAAGGCATTGTAAAGGCTCGTGGTCCTATTTATTGTTCATTTTTTCCACATATTTGTGGAGCATCTCCTATGTACCGGGTACTGGGAAGTGCAGAAGTGAAAAAGACCCCAAGCCTCCTGAGGCTTGTCCTCCTCCCCATCTCTCACCTCTTGTCGTTTTCTTTCTTGGTTTGCTGTACCCAGCCATTCTAGGCTTCTTTCAGTTCCCGGAACTTGGAAAGCACATTCCCCACTGTGGCCCTTGCTCACCGTGCCATTTCCTTTGTCAGGGATACCTCCTCACCCCACCCCCAGCTAGCTCCATATTCTTTATTTAGTTCTTAGTTTAAATATCACTTCCTCAGGGAAGCTTTCCCTGACCAGCCGGACAGGGTTACAGATTCTCATAGCATCTTGACCTTTACCTTCCCAGATTTATCACTGTTGTGTTTAATACTTTTTGGTAACCTCTAGACTGAAGTCGTGCTCCTGTCACAGGTGTGCGCTCCTGAGTTCGGCAGAGCTGGGCTTCAGTGTGTGCTGAACTGTTAAGTCCTTTTGTGATAGACCAGCTTGTCCTCTGGGTGTATTAACAGTGCAACCGTGGCTGAGGGTTAGATGGAGCAGATGTCACTGTTAATACAGTACCTCACACACTACTCTTGGAATTTCAGGTAACACAGGAAGAAGGACAGCAGTTAGCACGGCAACTGAAGGTGACTTATATGGAGGCATCTGCAAAGATTAGGATGAATGTAGATCAAGCTTTCCATGAACTTGTCCGGGTTATAAGGTAAGCAAAGTACATTCTAGAAATTTGTTTTAATTTATTGGATTTGACAGGTAATCACACCGTGCTTTTCAAAACCATTAACAGGGGGACCATTAAATGTTTTTCAGTAAGAAAGGAAATTATATGTAGAAATGATTCTGATTTGGGGATTAATACATGTGTTAAAATTTTTAATTAAGTACATTTTATATTCTAGGTACCTCCTGCATATAAACCCTACTTTAATTAAATTGAAGTGGAGAGTCCACATAGGAGTTTTGAAAAGAATCTATGCAATTTCCAAAGGTGGTGGTGTGAGGATAGCGATGACGGCAGCTGATGTTTAAGGGTAGTTTCTGGCAGATGCTGGGCTAAGTGCTTTACGTGTATTATTACATTTAATCCTCACCATAACCCAGTAAGTCAGATACTTTCATTTATCCCCACTTTCCGATGGGGAGACAGGTACAGAGAAGTTAACTAACTTGTCCAAAGCTTGGGCATATTAAATGGGGACTTGAATCCACAGTTCTGAGTCCAGACTGTGCTCTTAGCTTTGCTTCTTGCCCAGCTCCTCCCAGCGAAGAGTAATCGAGTGGTAGATACTGAGCGTCCCCATGGGTCATGGAGTGTAATCCAGACTACAAAGAGTCTTTCTGTTAGCTGGCCTAGGAGGCCCCTGTGGTTCAGAAAGTGTTAATGGGTTCCAGGAAGCTTGTGGTGATGGGTGAAGTCCACTGGAGTTTCTGTATGTTTGTGCGAAGAGATTAGGGTGCTTCCTTGAGCAGGGTTTGATTTGGTTATTTTGAGTCTATGCCTAGCCCCTAGCATACTCCCTGCTCTCTAGATCTACTGGGTTCTCTGCTAGTTAGATAGTTTGACAGGTCTGTGGAGTAGGCTCATGTTAATTGTGTATCTACTCGTAAGCTGACGTGACCTCTGAACTTCTTATAATTTTTAGCCCTTGCCTGAGCGTTCTCTGTGGAGGGTGGTCGGTGAGGTAAAGATTATATATTTTTTACTAGTTTGTTAAAAATCTGAGGCCTGTTACTTTTTAATGAATACAGAGTCTAGATTTGCGAGAGGAAAGAGTTCTGGAGATGGATGGTGGTGATAGTTATATAACATGAATATTTTTAAATGCCACTGAACTGGACACTTAAAAATGGATAAGATGTAAATTTTATGTCATGTGTATTGTAACATACACAGAGATGAACTAGTCCTTCTTAAAATAATTTTTACTGCCTTTTTGAAATATTTTGTCTTTGGATTTGATTCTCAGAATCTGTTTATATCCATCCATCCCTCAGGAGTGAGGAGAAGGTAGGGCAGGCTTTCTAATGCTAGGTATTGTTAGGCGTATAAACACTACACAGGCCTAACTGGTTTTGCTCAATGGTTAGAGTGTCAGCCCTTGGACTGAAAGGTCTTGGGTTCAATTCTGGTCAAGGGCACATACCTCAGTTGCAGGCTCAATCCCTGGCCCCAGTTGGGGTGCGTACAGGAGGCAGCCAATCGATGTATCGCTCTCACATTGATGTTTCTCTCTCTGTCTCTTCCCCACCCTTCCACTCTTTAAAAATCAATGAAAAAATAGCCTTGGGTGAGGAGTAAAACAATAGGTAAACATAACACGATCTTCTTAAAGCCTCATAGCAACTGTAAAAGGTGGGTTTTTATTATTCCCTTCTAAAACATGGAGGTTCAGAGAGGTCAACTAACTTGTTTAGTACTGACTTGTAGCTAGTAGGTGGTAGGATATGGATAAGAGCATGGATAGCCCTAGCTGGTTTGCTCGGTGGACTGAATGAAAGGTCCCAGGTTAGATTCCAGTCAAGGGCACATGCCTGAGTTGCAGGCTTGATCCCCAGTAGGGGGTGCGTCCAGGAGGCAGCTGATCAGTGATTCTCATCATTGATGTTTCTATCTCTCTCTCCCTCTCCCTTCCTCTCTGAAATCAATTTAAAAAAAAAAAGAACATGGATAAATACCTCATAAGGGTAATTTAATATTGTGCTGTAGTGATGCATGCTTATTTTTAAGTATGCCTTAGAGTCATGGAACTTTAAATTGGGAAGAGAATTTAGAGGCGCTTCAGCATCTCACCCATTAATGAAGAAGCTTGGACAGCCTGTTATGCTGGTGCTAAAGCACTTGTGGGCACTCCTCTCCCCAAGTTTTGCATTGATTCCCTAGGTCAGTGGTTGGCAAACTGTGGCTCGCGAGCCGCAGTTTGCTGACCACTGCCCTAGGTGAAATTTAGCATTGAAAAGCATATGCACATACACTGGATTTATCCAAAAATAACCTGCATTTGTAATAGTATATTACCAAGAAGGCATATGTAGATTTTGTAGATTTATACGTAGATTTTTCTGTCTTACAGGAAATTTCAGGAGCAGGAATGTCCTCCTTCACCAGAACCAACGCGGAAAGAAAAAGACAAGAAAGGCTGCCATTGTGTCATTTTCTAAGAATCCCTTGAGTTACAGCTACCAACTGCCAGGAAAGCCCTCACCTTCTCTCCGTACGGTGACGTCACGTCGATACCTTTCTAGCCTTAGGCAAGTGATCACGGTGGTGGCCTCTGACCAAGAAGTTGGCTGACCCTTTCCGTGAGGCTGACCCCATCGTCGTTTCAAGACAGATGGAAAGGAAACACTAAGGCTGCTTCAAAAGTTGTCTGATTATTTCAAAAGAGATAACTGTGTAAACAGACACATTCTTTTTTAAGGGCTTACATTTTAATAGGGATGAATCAGATTTGGAACCTAAGCTGTTTGCCAAGCTGAAATCATAGGTTTTGAAATAACTTTTAACTTCTGGAATCATATTGCCTACTGTTAACCTAAATAGAAACATAGGGAGTTTTTTTTAAATGTGAATTTTTGCCTATCTATAAAACTTTTTATGTCACCTTTAGTTACCTTAAATACACTGAATTGAATCCTCAAAAGTGAGACATCTCAGACCTTTACTGATGTTACAGCCTTTGTTTTCCAGTGGCCAAAAGACCAAAATGCCTATTGTATTTATAAATTAAAAACTGCTTTAAAAGCCTTTATTATTACTCCTGCTCTTAAAGGTGATAATATTCTGTGTGGCCAAATATTTGAACTGATTCTGGACTTAGGCATTTCAGTGGTCTTGGTTTCCTAATTTCACTCTTTTCACAACCATGTTCAGAGTAAAAATAAAGAATTTATGTCTGTCTTCCTTTGTAAGTATTTCTGGATAAGGGGGTTCAAAAAAAACTAAAACTGTTTTTGTTTGTAATATAAAATATGGAATTGATCTTTCCAGGGTCAGAGATGATTAATGTTTTTGCTATATACTTTTATACATTATTTTCTTATCAAACTAGTTAACAAGTATTTTTATATGTTTGTAAGCAACTATGCTTTCACAGCATACCTTGTGCATATGTAAAGATAAGTATTTAATTCTCACTGTTCACTTTTAACTGACAAAGAAAAAAAAAGTGACAACTACAGGAACTGTGGTGGAACTTGACCTGCTCTTCTGGTCCTGGTTGTGGCAATCTTTGGCCAGTCACGTAGCTACGCGAGAAACCTGCCCAGCAGAGTACAACAAGAGGAGGATCTGAAATCGCCCTCAACGTCCCGCTAGACATTGACCGTGTATCCGGTAGTACCTGTAAACCTATAAATTGACAATTACCGTAACGTGGATGGCTTCTGATTTCATTTTTAATTCTGTGGATTGTGTTTAAACAATTCAAAAGTCTGTTCCTGATTTTGAGATACTAAGTGGTATTGCACAGTTGTCACTTTATTGAATGTGTACAACAGTCCCAGGAGGTTTATAATTCGTTCCCTTGTATAGATTCAGGTGCTGGAATTAAAATTGATCTGTTATCACAAGATGTCGCTTGATGACTTGTTATTTCGGTGGTTTCTTGAAGGAGTGAACGAGGAAACTTACTTTAGTAGCTCGAAGCCTTTTCCCAACAGTGCCTTTAGGGTTTGAATCTAAAAGTCAATATCAGTCATTTAGTAGGTGAACTTGAAGTGAAATGGCTTGTTCTGAGGGTTTCTTGAGTAGTTCCTAAGTCAGTGTTTTTTAAACTTTCTCTGTGACGTGCCCCTGACAGAGACCTCAACTGTACGGGAGAGAGGAATACATCTGAGGATGAAGCTTCAAACACTGAAGCGAAAGTACATGCATTTATTTGAATGTTAATTAAAATTATTACCCAGTAAGATACCACATTTACTCTTGTCAGCACTTTCAGTTGGGAAAGTTTTTATTTATCATGGGTAACTTCAGATAGCAAGAGACTGTCTACGTAATATGCAGACTTAATGGGAATCCTTGCATTTTATTCTGAATAGATGATTTGTAGCAAAGCAGCCTGGAAATTAAGTTTTGTTATCTCAGTTTACTACTTTTTTTCTCTGTGTTTCACTTGGGATAAATGTTATTGCTACATCTTGAAGTTCCCTAACCCTTTCTGCAAATGTTTAGTTTGCTATTAATCCCATCCAATGAATTTTTCATTTTATTCTCTTTTTTTTCTTATCTAGAAGTTCTGTTTGGTTCTTTTTTTAAAAAAATGTATATTTTTATTGATTTCAGAGAGGAAGGAAGAGGGAGAGAGAGAGAGAGAAACAACAATGATGAGAGAGAATCATTGATTGGCTGCCTCCTGCATGACCCCTACTGGGGATTAAGCCCACATCCCCAGGTATGTGCTCTGACCAGGGATCGAATCATGACCTCCTGGTTCATAGGTCAAATGCTTAACCACTGAGCAACACTGGCCAGGCTTTTTTTTTTTTTAAAGAATAGATTATTGATTTTTCAATAGAGAGAGGGAGATTATATATCTCGATGCAAGAGTACAACATTAGTCGGCTGCCTCCTGCACACCCCCTACCAGGTTCAAGCCTGCAATCGGGCATGTGTCTTACTGGAATCAAACCACAGCAACCTCTGGTGTGCGGGGTGATGCCCAACCCACTGAACTACACCAGCCAGGGCTGTTTCGTTCTTTTTTCTATCTTCTGTTTCTCTCCTCATTATGTTTATGTATTTCTCTTACCCAGCCTCTCTCAATTTGGTTCCCAGAATTGAGTCTAATGCCTTAACTGTTGCATGTAATACATTCACTTCTGTGCATCTAGAATGGTACTAGCTGTGTATCCTTGAGAGATTTGAGAAAACAGTCACTAAAATAACTTTCTCTTGCTGCTTTGAATATTTGAACATAGTTATAAATAGCTGATCCTATCTATCATCTCTACAATTTTTGCATCTGTTCTATTGACTGATTTTTCTCTAGTTATGGGTCACATTTCCTTGCTTTTTTGCATGTCTACTAAATTTTGATTGAATGCTGGACAGTGTATATTTTATGTTGTTGGATGCCTAGATTTTGTTGGGCCTTTGTTCTGGCAGTCGGTTATTGACTTGCAGTTCTGTTTGATCCTTTTAAGGCTTGTTTTTAAGCTTCATGCCATCTCAAGTAGCTTTTTCCCAGGGTAGTTTAGTTCCACTAATAGGTGTGGCCCATTTGGGGTCTCTACTGAATGCACTGAGTAATTAGTGTGGCCAGTGGGAACTGAATTCTCAGCCCCATGTGAACTCTGGGGACCATTCTATTCACAGTTCCTGGGCCATTTTTTGTCCAGCTGACTGGAGTTTCACTCTATACATGTATATTTTAATATTCAGCAAAGACTCATGGACTCTATGCATTTCTGTGTAGCTCTCTCCCTTCCAGAACTTAGTCCTGCAACTTTCAGCTTCCTCAGACTCCCCCATCTCCAGTGCCCGTCCTTTCAGCTCAGGGACACATTTGTGCCCTGCTTAGAATTCCCATCCCTCCGTAGTCTGGAGTGTGCCTCTAGCAGAGTCAGGGCAATTATAAGGCTTATCTGTTTGTTGCTCTTCCATTAGGGATTGTAGTCCTATGCTCCTTGGTGTATAATGTCTGAAAACAATTGTTTCACATATTTTACACCAGCTTTCTGATTGTCTAAGGTAGGAGGGTAAATCCTGTTCCTGGTTATTCCGTGATTGGAAGCTGAAGTCTCTGCTATTTGATTTCTCTCATATAGTCAGAGGTGCCTTGCAGCTCTCTTCCTCTGTGACTTGAAATCTTTTCTCTATAGCTGAGGGGTTGGCGAACTGTTTCTGTAAAGGACCAGATAGTAAATATCATTTTGGTCATTGTGGGCCATATAGTCTCTACCATTGTATCCCTGAAGCAGCCATAAACAATAAATGAATGAATGTGGCTATGTTCCAATAAAACTTTATTTGTGGACAGTGAAATTGGTATTTCATATCATTTCCATATGTCATGAAGTATTAATCTTTTGAATTTTTAAAGTTGATTTAAGCTTGTAAAAACCATCTGTACAAAAAGCAGATGGCAGACTGGATTTGGTCTGCGGGCCGTGGTGTGCCAAACCTGCTCCCTTGAGCACACTTAGCATTTGAGGTTACATTTCTAACTTTAGAATCTTTTATGTTTCTTTATATATTTAGAAATTCTTTCAAACAGGATTTTCTGAATTGACAATCATGAATTTCTGTCTTAGGAATTTGCTCCCTATATTGTTTAAGGATTTATAATATTTTAGAGGTGGACATTATACCTTATTGACATACACCTTCAATGGATGATTCTTTAAATTTGGGGCTTTTGAGTTTTATAATATAAATTGGTTCCTTTATCATTTGACTTTTAAGATTTGATGTGACAAGGTTGTGTATACTTAAGGTCTAGCTTGTTCCTCTTCTAACTTTGATTACCACATTACTTCTTTTTCCATTCCTATCCATGATGTTCCCATTGAACAGGTGACTGTAGTCGCTCTCAACATCACTTCACCACTTATGAATATTTAACCAGTGACTGTTTATAAAGTTTCAAAGTACTTTTTAGAAAAAGGGTATTTCAATGTAAACAGATTTCTTTATATAAGACTACTAGGTGTTTTTAGGGAAATGGATACGTTGGAGCTTTTTCTTCCTACAAATTATTCAATATCTAGTGGAGGAAGATTAAGAGGGACAAAAATAGAAAAGAAAAAAAAAGAAAAATATGTAGAAATAAGACATTATAAGAAGAATGCAGAAAGTTGTCAAGTTCAGAAGTGATGCTTCCCGGAAAATCTGGGGGAGCTTAATTAGAAGTGGTGTTTTAGCCGGAACTTTGTGGATTGGTAGGATTTGAGGTGGGGAGAGGAGGTGGAAAGACTGGGGGCAAGCCTGGGCCAAGGCATGGAGTTGGCCGGATAGCAAGGTGTATTCTGGGATTGGAACCTTAACCTAAAAGGATTTTAAGTGTAGTGAGAAAAACATACTGATAAAGTAGACTCAGCGTGGGTTGTGGAGGACTTCAAATAGGATGGTCCTTCTGTCTATAATGGAAAATTGCCAAGGGTTCTGAACAACGGGTGCCTAGATCTCCTCTGGTGGAGGTTTGAACAACAGAGAAGTGTGGACTGAAGGAAGGGTTGCCAGGTAAGGCTATTGGAATCATGGAATCTGTCCTCTTTCCATTTGTTCTGCCACTTTTGTCTAAGCCCCTTATCTTGCAGCCGGGTTACTACAGTGGACTCGGAAGTAATTTATTTCCATTTTGCCCCCACAAAGCTGTTATTTCAGTGTGGCCAAAGGGATATTTGTTAGACCATAAATTAAATGTCACACTGCTGCTTAAAGCCTGTCATTATCTCAGTGCTCTTGGCCTAATATCTAAATTTCTTACCATAGTCTACAAGGAACTGTCATCTTCCTGCTTCTCACTTATATTCAGGTTGATTTACTTTGTTGCCCTCTGGAACACTCCGTGTATTTTCCAAATCAGTTGCTTCACTCAGCCACTCCAGTGAGCTGTTTTTATCCTTTTGCTCTTGGCTTAGATGCCACATCCTCAAAGAGCCCTCTTGACCACCTATTCTAGTATCATACTGCCTTGTGTTTGCTTAATGACACTTACCATCTGTGGTTTTTTTATGTGTCTTGCCTGACCTGCACCATAGGGTCACAAGCTCTGTGAGGGCAGAACCATGTCTGCTGTGTTTACTGCTATGTTCAGGTTTCCTGGCACGTGCAGAAAACTACCTGATGAATGAATAAGGAGCACAGGCAACCCCCTAGTGATAGAAATATGTGGTGATTGTGCCAGTACACATGAGGTTAGTCCAGGCGGCATTTGAGAATGGGAGTGGAACTCGAAAGAAGATGCTAGGACAGTGATGGCGAACCTTTTGAGCTCGGCGTGTCAGCATTTTGAAAAACCCTAACTTAACTCTGGTGCCGTGTCACATATAGAAATTTTTTGATATTTGCAACCATAGTAAAACAAAGATATTTTTGATATTTATTTTATATAGTTAAATGCCATTTAACAAAGAAAAATCAACCAAAAAAATGAGTTCGCGTGTCACCTCTGACATGCGTGTCATAGGTTCGCCATCACTGGGCTAGGACTAGAAGTACAGATTTGGAATTTATCTAGTGTGAGCTAATGATTGAAGAGGTGGGAGTCGAAGTAGACAGTTTTGAGGGAAGGTCCAAGGGTAGAAATTCTGTGGGGGAAAATGAACATTGGGGGTAGAAGATAAGGCAACCAAAAGCCATGAGAAACCATCAGACCTGGAGAAATAGTCAAGAGACATATTTTTGAGGACGACGACGACGGGGTGGTGAAAGGCATGCAAGAGGCAGCAGTGAGTGTCAGAGGTTGCTGATGACTTTGAGAGATTTGTTTCAGTTACTGGTTATGGGAACCAGGTTATAGGAGGATGAGGTGTGATTGGAGGACGAAGAAGTGGAGGAAGTAAGCGTGAGTTACTCCTCTCAGAAATTCTGTGGGCAGTGGGCAGTTATCTTGCTCTATAGGGTAGGATGTTAGAGGATTAAGAAAAAGAGCCAGTGCAGGGTACTTAACTGTAGATAATGTAGGCATACAAGCCTGCAGGTAGATAGCACTATGTAGATGCTTAAGCAGTTGAAAGATTGAAAAGCCCAGCGTTCGCATGCTTGTGTCCTCTTCTGACTGGCGAGTGAGGATGGCGTTTTGCAGCCCTTCCCGGACTGTCTGCGGTGAAGAGCCAGTTTTTTAAATTTTTCATTTTTACTCCTGTGGACATACTTTTGCTAAATGTAATAAAAAATGAATTACTATAAAAACAATCATCTCTTGGAAATCGTGCAATGACAAATTGTTATAAAATGTTCTAAGTGCTTGCTTCCAGTTTCTGCATCTAATAGGATGGTAATGAACAGCTGAGGGAGTCCTCAGGCCGCAGATCTTGCTGTGAGCAGCACTAATGTGGTAAGTAAGGGTGCTGGAGAGTCAGGTGTTTTTCACAAGTGGCCCTCTGATTCCCAGACAGGCCAGTAAATTCCAGGTTAGGATCGTGCAGTGGGCATTGCATGCCAATACTAGAAAAAAATGAGACACTACTATTGTAATGGAGTCAGTAGTCTTGAATATGTTTGCCCTTTTCCCCTCTGCTAATACTTAAAGTTATCTATATATATATAAAACCCTAATATGCAAATAGACCAAACGGCAGAACAACCGAACAACCGATCACTATGACATGCGCTGACCACCAGGGGGCGCGCACGGAACATGGTGGGCATTGGCAGCAGGCAGCAGAGTGTGGAACATGGCGGGCATCAGCCATGGTGGGATGGTGGAGCAGATGAGCAAGGGTGCCAGACCAAGGTGGGACGCTGGTTGCTGTCATCAGGGCGAGCCTCTGGTTGTTACTGAAAATTCTTTGCTCGGCACTGTCAGAGGGTGCGAGCGGGACTGACTCTGGCAGCAGGTGTGAGCAGGACCGTCGCCAGCAGCAGGTTTGAGAGGTGGCTGCCAGCCCCAGTCGCCCCTGAGGGCTTCTCCACCTCCCCCTGCTCCTGAGGGCCGATTGGGGCAGCAGCTGCTACTCATACCCGCTGACAGCGCCAGCCCCAATTGCTCCACGCCATCAGCGGGTGCGAGTGGGGCCAGCGCTGTCAGCATGTGGGGGCGGTGGCGGGAGCGGGGCTGCCAGCAGAGGGGACCAGGGGCTGCGTGGGAGGGGCCGGTGAGGGGTGCGGAGGATGAGCCGAGACCCGCCCCTGTGCCCACCGCAGCCTCACAGCCCACAGTTCCTTTCAAGGTGCACGAATTTGTGCACTGGACCCCTAGTTTGAAATAAAAGAGAACTCTTTAAACATACAACTGCTTAAAATATGAAAACTCTTACCAATCAATTCTAAAGCCAGGAAGCAGTTAAGAACATAATCTGAGTATTTAGAGCACGCTGAGTAAATGTTAATGAATGCTAGCTTACATTATGACATTATGCATGTTAAGTGGAAAGTCTGAAATTGCATTTCTCTCTGATGATAACCTGGGTCAAAGTATTGCATTTATAATTTATTTGTGAGGACATTTTCTGTTATAAGTGACAGGCGTGGAACTCAAGCCAGCTTCAACACAAAATGGGCATTCACTGGTTTATGAAGAAGTGAGGACTGGTGGGTAAAACTGGCTTTCCATGGCTCCTATGTCAGGATACCATCAGGACTTGCTCTCAAGATGAGAATTGGCTACATTGTGGAGGTGGGATAGAATCCTTTAATGTACGAAAGCTTGTGTGAAAGCCTGAGACCAGAAAAGCTCAAGTAACTGCCCCCACCTCTCCCGGTTTCTCAGGGGCACAGGGGTGTTTGAACCCAGGTTTCTCTTGCTCAGCCATCAGCGACATCTGCCTCTCTGCCCTGCAGAGTGTATAAAACCTGAACCGACAGGGTGTCTGAAGCAGGATGTCATTATTTAAATCTGACATTTTAGTACAGATCTTGAGCTCATAGATTTCAACAGATCTAAAATGAAGAATTAGCTTCATGCTCATTTGCATTCAGCTGCTATTTACAGTTTGTTAGAGCATCTCACTCATTTTCCAAAGGACTATTTTATTTTCATTCATTCTCGACTTTGGGCAATGTAAAGAACAAAACGAATCATTCTGTTATTAAAGTTAGTGGTACCAAATAACTAAGAGTGAAATGTCTGTGTCTTCCCTGATTCTGTGTTGTAATTAGGGATTAAATATGTATAGTTTGTCTTGTTTGGACAATGGTACCCATTCCTTTAAGATGTAACCATTTAACTCTGGGACAAAAGGAACTGACTGTATGTCCTAGTACACTTTATATTGAACTCCTTTAAACTTGCCTGAACAGTGTGGGCTGTTAGGTCACAGGAACACCTTGACATGGAGAGTTTTTGTGTGTTGACATTTTGGCCATGGACTTGACCTGAACTAAGTTTCCCGTGGGAATGTGTAATGTGCCCTTCCTGGAAGGAGTACACAGACTTGAGTATGCCTGAGACATGTTTAATACACAAAGTTCACATTAAAAACAGCACAAAGTCTTTAATTTTTTTCAATGTTGGGTCCGGAGAAGCTCAGGCTTTTTTCTCATTTGCTACAACAGTTTTCCTTCAAATAATGCATTGGCAAGGTGACAGGTGGGTGACCCAGTGTCTGGCTAGGGACTATCTCTCTGAATGTATTGTAATCTGAAAATGTGGATGTAAGTTCAATCACAGCTGGTTTGGTATTGATAAAACTATATATACAACAATTACAGCTTCTCTTTATATGGCAAGGTTTTCTGGGTGTCTTATGACCTGTTTACTATCTCAAGTGCAAGTTCAAACAAATTTCATTTTTGTAGTAAAAAGTCTTTATTTCCAAAATGACTGGTTAGCCAGAAAAACTATAAATCACCTAACACAAGACTTTGGTAAAAAAAGAGGTTTGGCGCTTCTTATAAATTTCCCCTTGTAAGCAAAAGAAATAACACTTATGTAACAAGGAAGATGTTACCCATTCTCAGCCATTAACCAGTTACCTGGTTTTAATGCTCCAAAATTAGGATTAAAAGTGTACCCGATAGGGACCAAATAACATGAGACACTGGGGTGGCTTGTCCTTTGAGTTACTTAGGAATCACCACCTTAAGGAACTTTGACTTTCATGGGTTGAGAGGAAGCGTGCCTCTAGATAGCGAAGAGTAATAGCGCCAAAGTGAGCAGATGCTGTATCTACTTTTATTTTTGTCCAAATGAAAATTAAACCTCATTTCTTTCTTCTTTCTTTTTTTGTTTTTTTGTTTTTGTTTGTTAACCCTGAGGATATTTTTTCATTTTTAGAGTGGAAGGGAGGGGGTGAGACGAGAGAGAAACATCGATGTGAGAGAGACGCATCGATTAATTGCCTCCCGCATGTGCCCCGACCAGGGCCAGGGATCAAGCCTGCTACTGAGGTATATGTCCTTGGGTAGAATTAAACCCAGACCCTTCAGTCCGTGGGCCGATGCTCTATCTACTGAGCCAAACCAGCTAGGGCTAAGCCTCTTATTTATATTACCTTCCTTTGTAGGGGGAGAAAGCGGTTTATTAAAGGGCCACAACAATGATGTTGGAAACAAAGCTCCAGGAACTCAAAGATGTGACAATAATGGCGCCTCCAGAATGAGGAAGCAAAATCCACATCCTTAGCTGAATAGGATTGAGGTGGATAACAACCGTAAACAGACCCAACCTTCTGACACTTCGTTCGTGTAAAAACACAAAAGACAGACCCAAATGAGTTTTTTATTGAACAGTCCCTCTTGGGTTAAAGAAAATAATACAGACTCAGGGCTATAGCATATACTACATGTTGTGTTTGAAAATATCCTGATGTGTTTAATGTAAATTCTTAAAATAGTGTATTCAAAGCATTGTATGCATCTCATTCATGATACATATTTGGATAAAGCATAATGAAAAAGACCTGCAACGGAAACAAAATGAATTTTAATAATAAATGAATAAGAACTGCCAATGGATTCAACAAAATGTCCTTTTACACTAATCCTTGGTAGTCAAGTCTCCCTGTTTGGTGCTGCTGAGTGCTGGGGAGGGGATGGAGACCACGGCCTTCCCTACGGGTGTGCCCAGGACCAGAACCCCAGGGTGGAGTGCTGTCCTAGGCTTAACTTCTCAGCAGATTTTCTTGCCCAGCTTGATTCTGTCATATTCTCTTCTCCCTAGATTCCTATCTTCTAAATGTCTTAGCCACACCTTTTCTGTCTACAGAAGAAAGAAAAAACTTTACATATAACATTTTATGATTTAAAAAAACCTCTTTAAAATACAGAGATACATTTTTATTGAAGAATGGCGTGGTGGGTGTTGGGGAGACTCAGCAAAAGGTTTGTTTTGCATAAGTAAAATATGTTAGAATTGGTTTGAAAACGTAAAGGTCTAGATGCATGTTGGGAGATTTTTAAAAACTCAGGTTTGGGATTGCTAGTGAGGCCCCTTTTGCTGCCTGGGCCTTGGTTCTGGTGAGGACCTAGTACTGGAAACGTCTTAAGACTGGCTTCCTAGGAGAATCATGGCAAAAAACAATTTAAAACAAGGCAAAAATCCTTTCTAGACATAGTGACCCTGTGCATCAGGTATAAGAACCGGCACCCTTATATTCAGATAAACCCGCCACCATTTCCTTTGGGCTATCAGGAACCAGTATCAGGAAAGAGAAGTGTATTCGGAATTTCTCAGTGAAAGAAGAAAGCCATCCAACTTCAATGCTCCTCTTCCTGTCTACCGTCTCCGTCTTCCCCAAGAACTATTGATGACCCAGGAGACTCAACAAGGGACCTCACGCTCCACTAAGGGAAAAGAGATGAGCAAACCATAGCTTCTTGCAAGAGAGGGCGGGCCAGAGAGAATGAGGGGATCTGCTCTCTTTATCTGAGGGGTGTGTTTCCTGCTGCACCCCGGGACTGAGGCACAGAGTCATTTCCAGACACAGTTGCCTCTTCCTGGAGGCCACGTCTCTGCCCTGCGCCCGGGTGGATGCTCTCGGGGGACACATTTCCGTGTGGTACAGGGTGGCTGACACATTCGTGCTGGAGGAGGACCGGCTGAGGGTGAGGGAGCCCTGCTCAGCCTGTGCCCACCAAGAAGTATACAGAAAGGATGTCCCTGGCACCCACAAGACCACTGGGCGAATGACACGGCGGAAATGACAACTAGCATACACGATTTAAATTGCCTTAAACAAACAAGCAAACAAACGATCCAGCCACCGGTGACTCTGGCATCTCGAGCGGGGCCCTGGATACTTGGACCCTTGTTAACAAGGGTGAACGTTGCAGGCTCTGATCTCCTTCTTGTCTTTGCAGCTGGTAAACTGGGAGCTCTTGAACCTCTTCTTGACAGTCATGTAGCGTTCCTGGATCCCCCCTCCGCACAGTTTGGTGCATTCCGACCAGGCTGTCCAGGGGCGCATCCTACAGCCTGAAAGCACGAGAAGCCGGGTTAGGCCAGCAGACATTGGGGCAGCACAGGGGTGCTGAATTCTAGCAAACAGCTGTCACATCTGGTTGTCTGGGCTTCTCCTCTGCTCTTGTACGAAATGAGTTGTTGAATTAAATAATGGCTAGAGTCCCTATTAGGAACTGATAGTTCCTAGGTGATAGACTGCAAATACTCTGCAGCTCCTCCCATCACCGGGCTGTCTGCTTCTCCACCTCTTGAATCGGGGCTTGATTATATGACTTGCCAATGGCTTGAAAAATAGCTGCTGGGGACCTTCCACGCCACATAAGAAAGCCTGGTGAGACTGATGGAGCAGGCCTGTGGAGGGGCCCCAGCCACCCTATCTGAGGCCCCAGAAATGCAGGCGAGGCCTGTGTAGACCTTCCAGCCCCAGGTGAGCCAGCTGCTGACAGTAACCACACGAAGGACTGAAGCTGGACCACAGAAGGTGCATCCAGCTGAGCCAGCCCAAGTCACTGAGCACAGAATCATGTTAATACATGACTTCTAAGTAGCTACTGTTTGGGGTGGCTTCTGAAGGCAGCAACGATGCAAGTTGCAATTAATCACTTCTTTCTCTTATGCTTTGCTCCCCAAGTATTTAGCCTCCTTCCCAAATACTAAGTAAACGCAAGTGTAATTTATTATTCTTCCTACATAAATGTGCCCTTCCCAAAGAAAATTTCCCTGAATCCCGGATATAAGGTTAGATCTTTTTTTAAAAAAAAAATTTCCTTGGCTTTCTCCATATGACTGCTTTGTAGAACCAGTCACGTTTATGATCCTTCAATACTATGCTGAGTTTCATGGAGGAGAAGAACCTGGCATAGTGTCTGCCTGGCACCTGGTGGGGCTCAAATGAGTGTTGACTAGCCGACCGACTACCATGTGCAACAGACAGCATTTCGGTGTGCAAGCAGCTTGCTATCAGAAAGATCATGAACTGTCAGATAGCTCCTTGTATGTGCATTTCTCATCGCCCTAGATGGAATGCCTTAAGGAAGAGAGAAGAAAAGGCTAATGTGAGCTGTGCTTTTAAAAACAGTGCAACGACATACCCTTAACCTTCACGTTTATGCAGGCACCTTCCTCACTCACTCTAGGGAATCCAAAGACCATCCATTGGCCTGCACCCAAGACTGAACCATGGATCTTCCCATCTCATTGTCTCATGGATTTACTGATGGTTTTGCAGTCTTGGCTGGGATCAGCTTATTCAGCAGTGTAGCCTCAGGTGGGGAGATTTAAGTCCTAAAACCCCCTCAAGTTATGCTGGAGGAGGGGGCACATAATCTCTCTCCCAGGCTACAAACAAAACTTAATAATTGGCTTTGTGCCTCCTCCAAACCACTCAACGTGTCTGTGAAAGTCGCTCTGGCTTAAAACCTTCACCTACAGAACCAAGTCTCCAATCCTCAGCGGGCCACTAGACCTTTCCTGGCCTGGTCCCCACCGCTCCAGCCGGGTTTCCTGCCGCTCCCCTTGTACTCTGCTCCATCTGCGTCCCATTTTTTGCTTGAACATACCACACTCTTTGGTATCTCTGTGCCTTTGCAATTACTATTCCTGCTCTAACTGGCAAACTCCTACAAGCTCTTTAAGACCCCCTTGCTTTTCCCCCGCTTCATTTCCCTGAACTCCAGCCTCACACGTGGGAGCAGTACCTGGGAACTGCTCCCCATCTGACTCTTCCCTCATCTGCTCACTCCTCCGGCTCTCTCGGGCCTCTCTCCAGCGCAGCTTCTGGATGGATGGATTTCGGCATTTCCGGAGGCGGCACTTTTTTCGCTGCACAGTCTCTGGGCAGGGTGCACCTCCAAACTGAGGCTCCATTTGGATCATCCGGGTTCGAATCATGTGGCCTTTCCCGCATGACTTGTTACATTCCGACCACTGGGACCACTCGGTGAGCTCACAGTCAGTGGCTGGCAAGACACAGAAGGGCATGAGTGCATCTCATGTCTGAAACAAGATACCGCCACTTACACTCTCCTTTGAACATCTCAAACCAAGCCTGTGAGAGCAGGTGCTCTTATCCCATTCCACAGAAGAAGAATCCAGCCCACACGGTTGGTAAGCAGGAGGGGCAGGATTGGTGCCCAGGTCATAACCTACATTTTATGGCCTCTCTGTGACTCAAGAAGGCTTGCGGGGTGGGGGTGGGGGGGTGGGGAGAGGACTTTGTGGATGTGTACAGAGCCTCTTGCCTTGCTCTGTGAGCTTCTGGCATAGATCTGAATCTGGGCAAGCAGCCTGAGTCATAAGGGAGAGGGAGCATGAAAGACGACTGCAAGTGCATTTCAGAGGAAGCCAAAAAGCAGATCACAGCCAAGTGTGTCTGACTTTCCAACACCTAAAAGAGAAGCTCTCCTGGAAAAGTAGCCAGAAAAGCAGGCTCTCTCCCCTCAGGATTAGTCCCCGTGTAATGCACACAGCTGATCGCAGATTTGGGAGGAGATGGGGTGGGCACTAAGCTTTTGAGAGCTTGGCTTGTTTTTCTTATCAAGGCTGCAAGGGTACAGGAGTCACTGACTCAGTGTCCACCCTTTGGTCATGGACAAATAAAATGGTCAGAGGGAAGAGGAATAAAGTAAAAAAGCTTGGAATATCCATTGGTTAGACAGCTGCTAATTGGGGATGAAGGTGAGGAGGGAAAGAACTAAGAAGTAAGGCTTACCGAGCCTTGTGCAAAGGGTTTTTCATCTAAATCTCCTGTTTAGACTACACAACAACTTGCGGTTTGTGTGCTTTGTAGATGGATGTGGGATCCTCATTACTAATGAGGAGACTGACTGAGAGTTTAACCAGTTAACTGCCACGTGTCCAAAACGGAAACCATCCTTGCGTCTATAGACGCTTATTTAAATTACTTTGCTAACACAGAGCCCTGTCGGGTTCGGCTCAGTGGATAGAGTGTCGGCCCACGAACTGAAGGGTCCAGGGTTCAATTCCGGTCAAGGGCACATACTTGGGTTGCAGGCTTGATTCCCAGCCTAGTTGGGGCATGTGCAGGAGGCAACTAATCGATGTGTTTCTCTCACATCAATGTTTCTCTCTTTCTCCCTCTCCTGTCCACTCTCTAAAAATCAATGGAAAAATATCCTCAGGTTTAGGATTAACAACCAAAACCACTTTGCTCACACAGAGATGGAAATCCAAGCTCTTTTCCCCTCCCCAGCAAACAGTTGGACATTTCGACCTAACACTGTGCTCCTGCACAGGGCTGGTTGGACATTTCGACCTAGCACTGTGATCCGGCACAGGGCTGGTTAACGGCGGGTGTGTGGGAGCCAGGACTTACGACATTCGGGCAGCATGCACTTCTCCACCTGCTCCAGCTCCTCATTACAGTCCCCGAGCTCAGCCAGAGACTTGAGCATCCGCTGGCGGGTCCGCATGCCCTTCCCACAGGTCACGCTGCAGTCGCTCCACTCGGACCATGGGGACAGCAAGCATGGGATGGTGTCTAGGCGGAGAGCCAGGTTTGCCACTGAGAATAAGCCCCCTTTGCTTTCTTTGATCCCTGTGCCCCCCACTCCCTGTCCCCACTCTTGTCCATGGAATAAGGTGAAACTGACTGGTAGATTCAGACACTCAAGTGAACCCCAGGGGCAAGAAGTGGCTCAGCAGATTCCTGCTGTTCTTGTCACTCTCCTGCAACTCCTCTGGCCCTGCTGGAGGCTGACCTGACATCACATGATACTGAACACACAAGTAATATGAATATACAAGTCCCCACTTGAAACACCACTGAGGGTCTGATTGGGTCTTATTAGAGACAGAAACCTCCCACACACCCCAGGAACCATACACTAAAAGTTAGGTGCAATGTTGCATCTTTGGACATGTGCGGAAACCCCTAGAATGTGTATGTACTCTGTGCATGTGTACATATGTGTACTGATGTGTGAGCCTATGTGCATCTGTGCACAGAGCAGGGGTGTAGTGTTTTATGGGGCCAGGCAAAGCCAATGTACAGGAGTGGGGAGGCCTCGGATGACCTGGGGAATGCACATGCCACCTGAATGTATCGTTACCCTCACAAAGATACTCCGGGCCCCTGTAAACATGCTGCAGGTGAATTCTATCCAAAAGTCACCATTTTGCCACCCAGCATTGCTCAGAGTGTCCCTCAAAGGAGGCCACTCTCTCTGGGTCTGGTTGACGTCCACACAGCTATGGCCTTCATCTTGATCCTAGCAGTGCCCTGCAAGGACGGTGGAACGGAACCTACCCCA
This sequence comes from Myotis lucifugus, assembly GCF_000147115.1. NCBI lineage: Eukaryota > Metazoa > Chordata > Mammalia > Chiroptera > Vespertilionidae > Myotis > Myotis lucifugus. Next base: position 803,596 of record NW_005871109.1, read on the forward strand.
CCTCCGACCTTGATGGAGGTGGTAGTAGGGGGTGCTGTGGTCCCCCATCCTGTCCTTGTCTCCCTCCCCTGCCCCACCTCCCACGCCCACTCACGGCACTCGGGCATCATGCACTTCTCTGTCTGAGAGGTCTCGGCCTTGCACATGGAGCCGTCCGCTGGGCTCATCTTGACCATGCGGTGCCGCTTCTTCATGCCCATCCCGCAGGTGGCGCTGCACTCGTCCCACTCGCCCCACTCGGTCATCAGGCAGCTGCTGGAAGCTGGGGAGACCAGTGGCCTCGGAGTCATTGGTTGCCTCAGAGCCGGGCCCCCGCCCCGCCCCGCACACCCAGCGTCCCCGCACTCACAGCACTCCTCGTTGACCGTGCACTTCTCGGTCTCCTCCGTGGGCAGCGTGCACACAGAACCATCCTCCGGGAACTGCTTCACGTACCTCTCCCGGGACCGCATGCCCATGCCGCAGGAGATGCTGCAGGGCGACCAGGTGATCCACTCGGACATGGTGCAGGTGGACCCATCTGCAACACACGGAGCGGACGCTGCAGCCCCAGCGCCGGGCGCCAGGGGGCGCGCCAGACACGACCCGTGGGACCCAACTCCATAAGGGCAGGAATCAAAAGGAACCAGCTGGCTTTCAAAGGGGAGTTAGGCAGTTGAGAATGTAAGGGAACATAAAAGGTCTACATTTTAAAACCAGAAATGTCTCTAAGAGTAAATGAAATACTCTTTTCCAGGTACATGGGGCACTCAGTGAGGATTACTCCTTACTCCACGATAATGCATATGAAAGACACTTGGATGATAGAAGGATGACTATATTAATAAAAGGGTAATATGCTAATTAGACCAGACATCTTCCGGATGTCCTTCTGGACAAAGCCACAGTGGCAGGGGCAAGGCAGAGGTGGTTAGGGGCGATCAGGCTGGCAGGGGAGGGCAGTTAGGGGGCATCAGGATGGCAGGCAGAGGTGGTTAGGAGTCAGTGGTCCCAGATTGTGAGAGGGATGTCTGACTGCTGATTTAGGCCCGATCCCACATCGGGCCTAAACTGGCAGTCGGACATCCCCTGAGGGGTCCCAGATTGGAGAGGGTGCAGGCCGGGCTGGCAGCTGACCTTTGCATGAATTTCATGCACTGGGCCTCTAGTATATACATATTCTGAGGTACTGTGTAAGCTGTCAGTTCCCAGTCTAGAAATACAGATGAGAGAATTTTGTTCCCAAAGGAGAGAGCATGACTGGCCTTGAGACATAGGACCTGAGGGCTGATTTGTACCCAAAGAGCAAATTATATTAAGTGGCCGCAGGCACCTCAATGCCTCAGTTGAGGTTGATGACAAAGACGAGAAGACCTCAGCTACTAATAGGGAGCAAACGGTTGGGTGGGGAATTGAGAGAGAATGTCTGTGTGTGTCAGGAGAGGGGGGCATAGAGGAAGAATGAGGAAGGCCATGTTGATATCCTGGACTACCTACGGCTTTGCTCCCAAGAGTGGGTGTTAGCAAAGACCATGATCCCGTAGGAAACACTCAGGATGTTGGTGAAGAAGATAGCCAACCTCCCAGCTTGGCTTGTGGTCCTGTTTCCAAGGTGGTGGTGGTGGTGTGCTGCTCCAGTTGGAAGCACAGGTGTGTGTGTGTGTGTGCGTGCGCGCACGCTCTTGTTTAAAAAAGAGGAAAATGAAGTCATCCCTCTACCATCTCTCCGTTTATTCATGTCACTGAAGACACTGAATGCTTAGGCAAACACTCTGAGGTTAAAAAGAGGTGTAAGATATGGATCTTGTTCTACTCCAGAGAGAGGAAGAGGGGGGTGGGGGGGAGACTGACAATAATTCCAGGCATTGAAAATATGATGACAGAGGTAAGCCCAGGGAATTGGGGAGCATAGGAGCCGGGGGAAAGTCACCCCTTCTGGGAGTTCTGGGGAAGATTTCACACAAGAGGCACATCTGAGTGAACTCGGATGGGAAATGGATATTTGCATTTCAGGTACAGGAAACAGCTTATGCAAACACCCTGCAGAGAGTGTGTATGTGTGTGGTATTGGGAGATGAAGCTGGAAAGGAAGACTGGAGTCAGAGTGTGAGGCCAGCCTGCACATGGCCACAGGCTGCCACCTGCACATGTGTGGTGCCCACACATTGTCATTTAACCTTCGGACAGTGTAGCTACACGATACTGGTGGCACAGCAAGAAATCATAGCTGGTACCCACGTTAGACCCAGGGACAAAGCTAACTAAAGGTGCACGTACATCCAAATAAGATAATGATGTTCCGGTGTGATATGGGTGGAGGTTCAGGGTTTGGCAAGCCCCAATTCAGGCTGCCCATAACCTGGCAAGACGTTACCCTGAGCAGGAAGAATCCCTCACCACCAACCCCAGTGTCTTGTGAGAGGAAGAGGTTGGAGTCGAGAGGCGTCCCCCAGACATCCTCAGGTGCCTTAACTAACAACGTGTTTTCAGTACAATGTCCACTGCGTGGGGTGAGTGTCCGAGCGCTCATTTGCACCAGGCCTCCACCTTGGTTCTCCGCAGAACTATTTTGCCAGTGAATTAAGCGGAGGAGTTTGCACATTGGGCAGCGAGGAGCCACAGAGTTTTCAGCTAAGGAGTGACACGACCAGATCTTCGTTGGCAAAGGACCCTCCTAGTGGTGCCTGGACGTGGGCAGAGACGATACGGCCTGGGATAAAGGGCTGGCTCAGATAATCAGGAAGAAACCCTAACGATGGCTATTTTATTGTGGTTGCACAATACAACGTACACTCGTGAGGTCATATAATGAGTTCCAAATGTCCAAAGGGGTCCTTGCTTCTTTCCTGTTCTAAATGCTCCCCAAATAACCAGTGCAGAGGGGAGCCTGCTGTGGGCACAAGAGAACCTTATTTGACGGGTCGAGTAGCCTCTGGGGAACATGGACCCCAGGTACAAAGAGCAGGCTGACTTGCAGAAATAGAAAAGCATATCCTAAAATTCACTCCCCTCTGAGGAGTCTTATCGTGGGCACCGTTAACAAGAAACCACCGTGGAAGTGCGGCCAGGAGAGGTGCTTAGGCTGCCCCCCAGGAAGAGCCAGCTAGTGGATGACGTGCAGTGCGGGAAGCTCTCTTCAACCATCCCCAGCTTGGAAGCAGTTTTCTTCCGGCCATAAACCAGCTCAGTCTTCTCCCTTCCCATTGCCTCACTGCCCCTCTGAGATGGTTAAGATCACAGAGCACCGAGCAGAGATCTGCCCAGACAGAGAGAGGAATCGTATTCTGGAAAGGAGGCAGCTGACCTTTGCACAGCAATCAGCTTAGCGCCATCTGGAAGCCTGAGCCGTCCTGACATAGGGGCGCAAGCTCGTAGTTCTAGCCTGACCTTTGAGCAGTTGCAGACACACACACACACACACACACACACACACACACACACACACAGAGAGAGAGAGAGAGAGAGAGAGAGAGAGAGAGAGAGAGAGACTGAGGATTCCTGCAATCATCCCCCAGGCCCTGACACAAGGAAGCCAGTGTTCTGCCTCAGGCTCAGGCAGGACAGAGAGCCAGAGGGTCCTGACCCAGAATCAGGGCCAGGGACCTAGGTGCAATCTTGCCCAACCTGTTCATCTGCTTCTTTAAAATAGGCTGGAGTTAAGGCCCAGAGCAGGCTGTTTGTTATCTGTAATTTGTCCTGAGATGTTTGCTAGCTCTTCAGTAACGTGTGTATATTTTCTTCTGGTGGCTGGGGAAGGAGGCAGGTGGTCAGTCAATCTCAATAATCCATTTGATGTCATAAAATGTGCTCTGTGTTCAGAGGCCTGGAGCCACTGTTAGAGATGGGGCACTGACCTAGGTGGACCCCACTGACAACTGCAGCCAGGGTCCTGGTGCCCCACTACGGACCCGGCCTGAGTAGGTATGAGGGGCCGGCATCACCAGGCAGAACCCTTCCCTCCTGAGCTTCTGCCCGCCACCTGCTGGCCTGTGTTGCCTCCTCACCTTCGTCGCTGCAGCCCGGGCCCATGCAGGGCTGGAAGTCCTGGGTGTCGGGGCAGGGGACACTGAGGTCCAGCTGTGCCTTCAGCATGCGCTGCCGCATCCTCTTGCCTTTGTCGCAGGTGGAGGAGCTGCAGGCGGACCATGGGGACCAGTTGGAGTAGATGCAGGTTTCTGGGGTGTCATCTGGGAAGAGTAGGTGACAGGTTTTCCCTGGGAGCCTGTGGCTGCTGAGACTGGCCCTCTCCCCAGATAAGCTCATTGGGAGACAAGAAAATCCCTGCTGCCTGGCCGGCCTCCGTGAGCCTGGTACTCCTGGGATGGGAGCAAGCCGGTCCCTTCCCTTTAAAACCTTTATTTTAGCATTCCGCGGGTAGCTACAGAACCTAAGAACAAGTAAAGATTCTCCTGCTATCCCTTCCCCTCAACAAATGAACGTCTTCATTTCCCTCACCGTGGCAGACATTGTGGGCACATCACAGGCAATGGGGGGAAGCACAGGTTTTTGTGTGTTGCTGCTTCATCTTCCCATGATCACGATACACACATGGGTGTCATGATAAGAATAAGAGCAGCCGATGTTCACTGAGCACTTATTATGAGCCAACGTCATTCTAAGAACCAAACATGTTTTATCCCAATGGAGACATAACAACTCTCTCTGAGGCAGGTTCTGTTATGATCCCCATTTTCCAGGTGAGGAAACCGTGGCAGAAAGGTGAGGGAGATCCCATGAGAAAACCTGAGCCGCGGCCACGGCCCTGCCACTCCCTCCTGACTGTGGGATCTGGGCCTCACTCTTCTTGCTGGGGGAGTGGACTCACCCACGTCTGCCTCACAGGCCAGTACGAGAACCAAAGCAGGGAGCGGCCTGAGTACTGTGAGGCCTATGCAAATGCCATTGACACGATCATTTTAAAGGCCCGATGCTGTTGAGTGCTTATTCCAGGACCACACCTTCACCGGTTCCCTGAATCTTTGTGCTTAGTCTTGGCCTGGCTTTGGCTCATAGCTCTCAAGCAGAAATTCTCAAAGATGAGATGACCAAGTCAAAGGACACAAGTATTTGTGGCTTTTAAAACATGTTAGCAAATTGCTTTCCCAGAAGATGGGGCCAATTTAGGTTGCCACTGGCAACAAAGGGAAACAACACACCTTCATCTTTCTCTTCCGGAGCCAGGTCTGCTACTATATCATCCACGTTGTCCGGTACGATGTTGCATTGTTCCCCCTGCAAGAGAGCTTTACTCAGAGGGCTCACATTGAAGAATGGAACGGGTAGGGGGAAGAGGAGGGAGGATGTAAAATATAATGCCCACCCTGTGTATACAAGGCGGAGTTCTGGGTCGACATTTACAGTCTGACTGAAAAAAAAATGGCAATAAAGTCACAGCTTCCCATTCCTGACCCGGGGCAGATATTAGTAATTGATTGTGGGACTCATCATGAAACCTGAATAATTTGCATACTAGATACTCTGGGAGGCCCAGGAATCCTACATCCCGGGATATGCCAGGGACCCCATGATTCTAAAGCAGAAAGGGGGACTGTCTCCTCGAACCCTTGGTGGGAAAGGTCTCTGCCAGGGTGAGCTCTAACCCAGTACCTTCCGGGCGATTCTCTCGATGACAACTCTGGCTACTTGAGTGATGGACCCGCCCTCTGGATCGTAAAAAGGACTCTGAGGATGGTCCAGACTGGTCAGGGGCCGGATTTTCTCCTGGGGAATTGTGGGCCTGTTGGGTGACTGCAATGGGGAAAACAACAACAACAACAACAAAAACAGATACAGAGAGAGGGAAATAGAATTGGTTAAGAACCACAAAAGCAATTTTTTGTGTGTTTGCTTGCAAAGTAATTTGATTGTAATATGATCAGAACAAAAACATTGATAGGAATTTAACAAGTTTAACTGCTATTTATGTTATGGAATTCTATTCAGGCCATGTGTCGTGCGTGGAAATTTGTAGGTCTGTACTTTCAGATTCTCCCACGTACACGGTGGGATTACGCACAGATGAAGAGGTCCCCACAGCTCGGAAATGGCTGAGCCGGGCTGGCCTGAATCCAGAGCTCTTCCTACCAGCCCAGGCGTTGGCAAACCTTTGTCTGCAGAGGGTCAGATGGTAGATATTTTAGGCTTTCTGGGCCAAACCGTGTCTGTCGCAAGGACTGAACTCAGCTGTTACAGTGAGAAAACAACCCCAGACAACATGTAACCGAATATGTGAGGCCGGGTTCAAAAATTTTATTTCCAAATGAGGTGGTAGGCCGGATTTATCCCGTAAACCACAGTCACCATCACCTGTTCTCGATTGTTCTACCACTGGTTTTCTGATGGCTCCATTTTGATGTTGGTGTATTGACCATATCTGAGAAATATTGGCATTCAGGAGAGATTCCAAACTCCTTAGCCTGGCTGTGCAGAAACCTTCGGCATATGGTCCAGTCCCCCCTTTCTTCCCTCTCTCCCCGCTTCCTCCATGCAGTGCCCTTCGCCTGCTGTTCCCTTGCTCACCCATGAGTGGCTCTTTAGCAGATCCCCTCTCTGTGCCCTCCTGACTGGCCACACGGACACTGTCCAGAGCCCAAATCAGACTGTGTGTGAGGACGTGGTGATGAGACCGCGCTGGCCTCCCCCGCCACACTGTGAGTTCGTCTAGGACACGGCCCGGGCCAGATTCACGTCTGGGTCCAGGACGCCGGGACGGAGGCGGGCAAGGTTTGTCACTCACCACCCCAGGCACACGCCTACCTCGTAGGTCACCCCGCTGTCAGTGCCCGCGTCCCAGGGAATCAGGTCCTGCACCAGCTTCTGCACCCAGCCGCACTCCTTGGTGCACAGGTCCTCGGCAGACAGGCCCACGTTCCAGTCGGGGCTGGGGCCCATCATGGTCAGGAAGGACATTAAGTGGCGCGTCCTGTCCACGGAAAATTCAGCCGAGGGTGCTGCTCTCCTGGAAACCAAACAGAGACCATTACATGAGGGGGTCCAGGGGTGCACACTCTGAGGGACATCTGGCCAGACCATGTAAAGCAAGCATGTCAAACCCGCGGCCCACAACGAATAATTTTGCGGCCCAGCCAGTATAACGGTATGTAAGAAACGTTTTAATAATAATTTTGTAACTTAATTTTTACAATATCCTGTTATGCATAATTATTAATAATGAACCTCAACGTTCGCTAATGACTGATTACTAGAATCGTGTTGCATTCATTTCCCTTACACGCCTTAGGCGCAGGCGCACCATTTCTCTCCACTAATAATAGCAGGGAATATTTTAGCAGCCGATTGCCACATCGTTAGTCTTGGACTGACTTGTTTGGTGTGTGCAACAGGAAATATTTTGCTTTTGGAGAACAAGAAAAATAGGTTTAAATAGGTTTATTTGCGTTACGCTTATTAATTTGTGCAGTTATTCAGTGTCTGGTAAGTTAATGTTCAAGAGAAAATATTAATTTTTATTAAAATGTTTTATTATTTTATGTTAATGATGACTCATTTATTTTAGCCCTTTGTATTCAGCATGTCTCTATCGAAATAAAACTACATTTATTTCTATGAAAATGGAAGCTTTTGTTTTTTTGAGGCCCACATAAACTTAAACCTTGTTTATTTGGCCCGTGTTAGCCTTTGAGTTTGACATGCCTGGTGTAAAGGATGAAGGCACGGGAAGGCAGATTCTCGGTCTCCCCGTGCCTTTGGCCATGAGTGGTTTACACCATTCTCTCTCCTGGGTTTATCCTTTGGCCACACGTAGAGAGAACCATATGCTGCCATCTTATCTACTTTTTTTTTTTTTAATCCTCATTCAAGGATATTTTTCCATTGATTTTTAGAGAGAGGGAAAGACAGAGAGAAATATCAATGTGAGAGAAACACATGGATTGGTCGCTTCCTGCATGAGCCCTGGCCAGGGCCCGTGCCCTTGACCAGAATCGAGCCTGGGACCCTTCAGTCCGCAGGCCGATGCTCTATCCACTGAGCCAAACCGGCTAGGGCCTATCCACTTTTAATGTGTACACAGCACTTACTATTACTTTATTTATTTGTTTAGCTGTTTATTGACTAGGAAAGGAGGGCTTTTGTCTGCCTTCTTCATGGCTTTAATTCCAGTTCCGGTAACAGTGCCTCGCACGGAGTAGATGCTCTGTAAATGTTTCTGAATAAATGAATGAATAAATACTTTGTGCTACATGTGAGCCCAGCTGTGTTGGATGTGAGATGAACTTTACAAATAAAAACTGGCTAACAATGCCCTAAGCCCTTTCTTATACATTCTCATCGAATCCTCAGAACGGGAAACCCGACTCCAATTTATGGATGTGGAAACCTAGGCTCAGATGGGTTATGTAATTTGTCCGAAGTCACCAAGTGAAGTGGTAGAATGGAGACCGCAACCCAAGTCCATGCAAGGTCGGTGTCCTTTCATCATCCAGTTCTGAATCCTCCACCCTGCCCCTTCCTCACTGTACTGCGATCTACACCAGATCCCGCTGCCTCCATGGCCCCGCCCCGGCCCGACTCACAGCCGTGCTCTCCAGTCGGCCAGCGGGGACCGGCTACAGAGCCAGGTCCCTGTGCTGCTAAGCAGTCTTAGGAGTGGCCAGGGCTGTAGAGATCAGGCAGGCGGCCCACCGAGGAGCCTGGCGGAGGATTAGAGTCAGTCGGCACACCCTGCGTGGCAGACCTGCGGTATTTTATTTCCCGCCCCCCAGGACAATCCTGCGGGGTTAGAATGATTACATCGCTTTGTAGAGAAGAACGCAAAGCGTCTATAGAGGTTCATGAACTTAGCGACAACAGCGGGCCGAGGTTGGAAGGCAGCTCTGCCTGACGCCACCCCCCCAGGCTGCGAACCGCGGGGAATCCTCGGCTGGGGACCAGCTCGTCTGCTCAGTCCAGCTGGCAGCTGGGCCACCTCAGCTGTTTGGGAGTCCCTGTGTCCCTCTGTTGGGACCAGCTGCTTCTGGCTGCCCTCACCTGTCCCCGGAAAGCATGGACTCCAGCCTGGTTAGGAGCCATGGAACTGGACCCCTTGGGCCCTGGCAGGCCAGATGGGATCAAACAGTGGGCATCGCAGAGAGGGAAGCCCGGGTGCATCCTGGCACTGCCTCTCATAGCTGCGCAGCCTTGGACAAATTTCCAAACCTCTCTGTGCCTCAGTGTCCAAACCTACAACATGGGGATCCCCACGTGGGTTACTGTGAGTGTTCAGGGAGATCACGTGCTCACAGCACTCAGCCCGGGGCCTGGCACTGAGCTGTTATCATCATGCCCGTTTCCTTCCCCATGCCCGCGTGTCCTGGCAGGCAGGTCAGTGGTTTTAGCAGCTTCCTTAAAGACCTGGTTCCTGGAAGACCTGCGTCCGGGGAGCTGCAGCCTTGCTCACCTAGGGACTGAGAGGACACAGTCCGGGGCCAGCCTTCCATGAGTGCCCGACAGAGAACACTGGCATCTGGGCAGGGCTGCTGTACGCCCCAGCCCTCCTTGGCCCTTGGCCTCTGGAACCCAGCAGCGCCTCGGAGAGCAACCTTCCTCTTCCATTGCCATCGAGACCATCCTCTCCACCTATTACCTTTCCAGCTCCCTGGGCATGTGGCTTTGGGTCAGGTTAGTGGTTCATGTCCCGTACCCCACTGGTCACACTATTCGCCATGATAACCCAAGGGGACAAAAGCAGCTCTACTGAGGAATCCAGAGCTAGAGAAACCAAACCAACCCCCATCCATCTACACTGCCCAGTGATGGATGCTACCAGCTAAGAACCTTGAGTTTTATAAGGACTTATGCAAACTGTTCTTTGCAAATGCGTTTTGGCCAAATCTGCAACCTGAGTGAGGGATCCTATAATCCTTGGTATGCATTTCAGGAGGCAGGAAACGGGCATCAACCAATCCTTGCACACACACCTGACCCAAGGCTGGGTAATATGGTACATGTGAATCTATAAGGGCCTAGGAGCGGCTTTCTAATCTTCAGCTACACCCTGCTCTTTTCTTGCCCCCTTGACTGGAAAATTCACCCCCTGACCGACCGACCGACCGCTAGCTTACATAACGTGTCCTGCGGGAAGTGCTTCCTGACTTCACCGCAATTGCTGAGGACCCCGGTGCACCTTCTCAGAGCATGTTGAACTCAGTGTTTCCATGGAGTGTCTTGTTTGATTTCCACCTTCCCGACTGGGCTCCTAGAGAGTGGGGGCCATTTTTGTCTTGGGCACAGCTAGATCCCAGTGCCTGGCTTAGGACTCGGCGCGCAGTGGATTCTCCTCAAAGAGTCGTTGAAATAAATGAATTAATCTAAGAAATGAGTGTGAAGCTCTTGTACTTCCTTTGACCTTCAAATTTAATTTAAAAATCACCTCGACGTATTTATTACTTCGATAATAAAAATGCTATTTAAAATAATGAAATGGATAAGAATATACGTAAATTTTCCTTAGGAAATGCTAGATATGATCGGAGTTCTTTAATTTGTCCAAACCATAATTAAAATTCTTACTCATGCTTTCTTATATGGCACATTTCCCCATATTGGTTTCAGTTTTCTATGTGGGATTTAAATTTTAATCAGCTTTCTAGCAAAGATGTGGTCATATCATATACTGAATATGTTCTAAAGCATGATAATTAAAATGATGCAATATTCAGGATAAGAAATAAATATAAATTAGTGGCACAGACTGGAGTTCCCACGAACTTTAGAGAAGATTTATTCCAAATTAGGGGGAAAGAAAAGATTGTGCAACAAGTGGGGTTCGGCTAACTTAATTGCAATTTAAAAATATCATATTCACATTTAATATCACACACACACACACACACACACGCATATCCAGTGTTAAATAGAAAACAATCAGAACAAAGAAAAAAATGTCAAGTTTTCTGATCTGTTAGAGAAAGTTCGTTTTTCAGCTTTGCAATAGTAAAAGCAATCACAGAGGTAACATTGAATTAGACACCAACTAAAAACATCTGTGTCATGAAAACAGCAGCATTGAGTTAGAGATAAATAATAACATGTTGGCCAAAAGGTCTCCCTCTAGTCACACTAAGTTAGTGTGACTGACAAATGTTAATATCTGTTGCATCTCCAGAGCTAATCCAAATCCGTAAGAAAATAGCACAATCTCAAAAGATAAGAGGAAACATTTCTAAACAGAACTTCCAAAAACACCACAAAAGAGGCAATAAAGGGTTTTATGAGACTCAGGTCACTGGTGACTCAGGTCACTCATATGATGAGTTCTGTCTCCTCATCATGTATTTCAAATAATCCTCAATAAAGAGCTTTTGGTGTTGCAGAAACTCAATCATACCACTAGAGGGCGCTCTATCCATGCACTAGGCTGAAATCCTGGGTGCGTGGAGGAAGGGTTCCTGACGTGGAAAACTGTATATAACCTGGAGGCATCTAGGGCTCCGGGTCCATCTGGCTGATTAGATCCTCTGGTCCAGTCTTCCTTTACAATCCTGAGGACATCAGTGGGTCTGAGCAAGTGCTACTGGGAGCAGGGAGGGTGCTGTGCCTTCAGCCGTGGCGAGAGATGCCTCTGACCTTATGGCTTGGGTGATTATGGGGCGGGACCTCCAGAGGCGGGATTTCTGGTGAGGGTGACCGTGTCTCCAATACACTCGCCTCACCATCTGTCTCTAAAACAGGGACCGTTGTCTAATCAAATGTTAATCAAAACAGAGTGGCCGGAATAATTAAGGGAACTCATTATGTGAAAAGGAATGTAAATTCTTTAAGATACAATCTCTACTATTTTATTTTTTAAAGAACTAGAATTTCTTTTTAAGAGTTTCAGTAATTCCTCGCATCCAGACTAGACCAGAGGACCTGGGTGGTGGACACTCTGAATTGATTTGCAGGAACCCTGGGCATTTTCTATTCCAGTGCCAGAGGAACTAGTGACGGATGTGGGTTTCGTTGAGAATTTGTCTTTCCCGTCTCTACCTGCGCTCTGGGCTGTGGGAGCCACAGCTTGATTTATTGAGCTAAACAAGTCAGCAGCTAATTTGTTCATTGGTGGCTGTCCTTGGAGAAGTGGTCCTGTGGATAAAGATGAAGATCATTGAAAAACAAGTCAGCTTCCACGGGCAGGACCTGGCAAAGTAGGTCACCCTGGCTTTCCGCTGGCCCGAGGGAGGCTGGAATCCCATTAACCTCAATCGAGAGCGGGCTCAGTGAGGGGGGGCAGGGCTGCGTCTGCAAAACAAAACTTGGCTGCGTGGAGGCTTCTAATTTGACTTCCTAATGAGATTTGGAAGGGGGAAGGGGAACATGGGGTAGGTGCTGGGGAATATCAAAGGAAAACAGCTTTCCCTTCACCAGCTGATAGCCCTGAATGGAGAGGGTTTGGGTGTTTGGGAGGTCTGAGTGTTTGCCATCAGTTAATTCTGTTTCGCTGGGGGTCTTATCTTAGGACGTCTGAGGGATGGGTGAAGGGTGCCCAAACATTTTTTCCCCCAATTTTTCAGACAGTCTCTCCAATCTTAAAAAAAGAAAGAAAGGAAGAAAGAAAAGCAAAGAAGAAAAAAGGTCCATTGATTCTTTCAACCCCTTGGAGCTCCTGCCCAGTCTCTTCTTTCACAGCAAACGTCACTGGCTGTCTGTACTCACTGACTCCATAACCTCGTTTCCTGTGCACATTTCACCCTGTTCCAGGCTGTTTACTTCCCCCCATTCACTCTACAGAAATGCGTCCCAGTGAGGTCACCACTGGATCTTCATGTTGATAAATCCAACGGGCATTTTGCAGCTCTAATCTCACTTGATTTCTCATCTACACTGGACACAGGCTGAGCACTCTCTCCTCAGGTGCTTTCTTCACGTGGCTTCCCTGACACCAGGCCTCCTTCCCCAGTTTCTTGCCTATTCCTTTCCTGTTTCCTTTGCAGGTGAGTCCTCCTCAGCATTAAATGTTGGAGCTCCTTGGGTCTCACTCTGAAGTCCTTGACTTAGTTTCAAGCTCTCTCTCATCCAAACCATGTTGCTGTCTCCCATTCCTTGTTGACTCAGTGTATAATCCGCCCCCCCCCCCAGGACTTTCAGAGCTTCACAGTTAACTGTGTACGGATCGCCTCCAACTGGATATCTTGAAGCCATTTCCGACACATCCCATCCAGAACTGAATTCACGATCTTCCCATTGAACGTCATCTGATGTTCCATATCTTATGAGAGGCCCCACCAACTCAATAATTATGCATCTTGCCCTGTCTGCCTCTCTAATCCTCCTTACCTAACTGATCACCACAGCCTGTCCATCTCTCAGGTCTCTGCGCCTCCCCATCTCCACCACCACCCCCCTAGTCAAAGTCACTTAATTCTCCCTGAACCTCTGCAACCGCCTCCTCACTGGGCTCACCTCATCTCCTCTTACCCTTTTCATATTGGAGCCAGAGTGTTGTTATTTTCACCTAAATCTGATCATGTTGTCATTCCGCTCAAAACCCTTCAATGATTTCCCATTACTCATAATGTAAAAATCAAAATCCCTGATGTTGCATGGGTTGGCCCCACACCAAGCTCAGCTTTGATTTCTGGATATAGTTATACCATATACCCTGTTAGTACTTTATGCTCTGCTCCCTCCTCAGGGCTTTTGCACATAATGGTTTCTCTAGACTTTCTAGAATGTTCTCCTCTTGCGTTGCTTCTTTACCTAGTTAACTCCTATTGATTCCTTAACTCTTAGCTCAATTCTCATTTCCTCAAGGAAGATTCCTCTGACCTCCCCCCACCCCCAGGCTGGGTTGAGGTTCCAATCACACACTCTGATGGCAGCTTATGTCTTTATTTCACAGACATGTCACATCTGTCATCATTGGTGAATGTCTCTCCCCCCTTTAAACTGTAAACTCCATGAGAAGCTCTGCTTTGCTCACCACTGGATCCCTAAGAACCTTTCACTGTACTTTCCTTTGGAGACCCCAATAAAATGTTTGTTGAAGCAACTAAATGTTTCAGTCATCCTTTTCTTTTTAAGTTTAAAAAAATTGATTTCAGACAGAGGTAGAGAGAGAGAAAGAGAGGGAGGAAGGGAGGGAGAGAGAGAGAAAGAAACATTGATGAGAGAGAAACATGGATAGGCTGCCACCTGCATGCTTCCTACTGGGGATGGAGCCTGCAACCCCGCATCTGCCCTGACCGGGAATCGAACTGAGACCTCCTGGCGCATGGGATGATGCTCAACTAACGGAGCTACACCTGCCGGGCTCAGGCATCCCTGATAGGACACAGGGTAAGTGAAAGTTAAGACTCTGTTTTTTGTTTGTTTGTTTGTTTTTGGTGGGAGTAAGACAATTTGGCGGTCACACTGCTATTTCATGCTGCTCAGAAGTCCAATTGACCTATAAGTTTTGATTGATTAAGAAATGGCTAATGAATGGTTACTTAATTGTAGTGAGAGCGTAGGCACTGGAGTCAGCTGGATACTGTTTGAATTCCAGCTCCTCCACTGATGGAGCTGTATGCTGAGGGCAGACCTGTCATACCACCTCCGAGCCTCAGTCCCATCATCGGTAAAGTGAGGGTCATAATCCTTGCGGGGCTTATTATGGGGTTAGTGCAAGGATTACGTGGGATAAGGAAAGTATGTGCCTCGTAGGGTATCTGGAAAATAGTAGCTGCTCAGGGTAAAAGGATTTCTCTCCGCTTCCTTTCTTCTCTCCCTTCCTCCCTCTTTCCTTCCTGAACCATCTTGCCTTACAGTTTACATCTTTCTAAACCCAGGCTCCTTAAGGGAAAATGGTGTAAGGTTTCCTAACTGTGTAATTTGTCATCCACAAACTCTGTGGCCCAGATGCCCCCAACCCCTTCCTGGCTTTGAGCCCCTGCCTGTTCAGAGAACCAGAGGTGAGGAACTCTTCGCATCCAGGTTCTGGGAGCCTGGGAGCTGGGGGAAGCTGAGGAGAGAGCCTGAGCAAACAGGATTCAGAGTGGCCATGATTGATGTGAATTATGCAAAGAGGGCTAAGGGCTTTGTGAATGCACATCAGTGTTGTTTGGTGGGATAGCGTGAGACAGGCAAATGCCCGCCCACTAGTCGAGAGCACAGGGCAGCAGGCACTGCCGCTATTGCTTCTTGATGGAAAGGCACTTCCAAGCCTGGGCAGGTTTTCAACTACAGGTGACCCTTGAATAACAAGTGCCCGGGTCCACTTAACAGGGTGGGGCAAAGTAGGTTTATCATTATTCCTATGGAAAATAACACAATAGTCAATAATAATACAGGAATAAACTTAGTTTTTCACGTACTCATAACCGTAAGCCTACTTTTACCTTATATATGGGGAATTTTTTTCAATAAATACATATAGTCCTGTAGGACATGTATTTTCTCTTCCTGATGATTTTCTTAATAACATTTTTCTTTTTTCTAGCTTACTTTATAGTAAGAATACGGTGTACAATAAATAAAGCATGTAACTATGTGGCAATCGACTGTTATGTTAATGGTAAGGCTTCTGGTCAACAGAAGGCTATTAGTAGGTAAGTTTTGGGGGAGTCAAAAGTTATATGTGGACTATCAGCTGTGCGAGGGTTGGCGCTCCTAACCCCTGTTGTAAGGGCTAGCTTACTCTGGTCTCAACTTCCTCAGAGGCGATCCAGAGCAAGGCTTGGAGGTCACAGCAAGCTAGAAGAAGCCTCCATGCAGCCAGCTGCGCTGCCCGTGGTCAGCTGTCTTCAGGCCTCCACTCAGGGCCTCAGTCCCACCAGACCGGACTCCAGGGCAAGGAGCAGCCTTCCAGACTCAGCCCCTTGGCGCCTCCGGCACAAAGACTTCATGACCTCTCTCTGACCTGGGCTGGTGTGGGCTCCTTCTCTGGGTTCCCACCACGACACTTATCCCCTGGAGTGCACAAGGCTAGCACAGTGCCATTATAGTATTCATATTCTGTGCATATGGTGCCACTTGGACTTGCGCAGAGCAGACCTGGAGTGGCAGAACTCTGTGTATTGTCTGTCTCCCTCTTGGCTGGCCATTCCAAAGGGCGGGGACTGTGTATAGGGCTGGCCCATAGTAGGGGATGAGCCATTAGTTTCCTGAATGGTTAAACAGGTGGGCACCAGGCGCCTGGCAACAGTTTCCCTGCCACCAGCTGGTCATGTGTGAGTGCTCCTCCTCCCTCCGCTCCTGCTGGAGTCTTCCTTGTACTTCCTTTCCTACCATTTTGTGTTTGCCTTTTCTCCCACTGAGTATCTCACACATCCCCCATGTTGTTGCCATCTTCATCAATGTCATCGTTAGTGGAAGCAGACTGCTCCACAGAGGGGCCAGCCAAGCCATTCTCATAAACCATTTTCTGGTGCTAGACCGGGAACTTTGTCTGCTCCAGACTTTGTACCCATAAAGGATAAGTAATACCAAGCCTTGTTCAAAGAATTTCATGGGATTCAGAGTGGCCGCAGTGAGGTGCAGAGTAGGGAGCAGTAAGACATGAGCCCCCCCAAAAAGGAGACAGGGGCTGAAGCGTGTGATGCTCCCTGTGTCCTCTCAGGTGAACTGAGGAGTGCAGACTTGATCCTAGAGGTCACGGAGGGATTCTGAGTCAGGGAATCAGACTTGAATTCTTAAAGATCACTCTGGTAACAGTGTGGATGAGGGATCAGATGGGGGAGCCGTAGAAGAGGGGAGAATTGGAGTAGACCAGGTGAGAAACTAATGGTGGGAGAATGGCCAGGTGAGGACTGATTTGTGAGATACTCAGAAGGAAGCACCAATAGGAATCAGTGATGGGTTTCGGGTGTTTTTTTTTTTTGTAAAAAATATTTTTATTGATTTCAGAGAGGAAGGTAGAGGGAGAGAGAGATAGAAACATCACTGATGAGAGAGAATCCTTGATCAGCTGCCTCCTGCACACCCCCAACTAGGGATTGAGCCTGTAATGCAGGCATGTGCCCTGACCAGGAATCAAACCATGACCTCTTGATTTATAGGTCAATGTTCGACCACTGAGCCACACCAGCCAGGCTCAATTTTGGATATGATGAATTCAAGGTCCATGTGGGCCATCCACAGAGAGGTGTCCAAGAAATTGATGGATGGATTTAGCTTCCTACCTACGTACCTACCTGGGGGAGTGGTAGTTTGGGGAGCCATCAGCATAACGGTAGTCACCAAATGCATGGGAGAATGAAATCTCCAAGAGATAGAATAGACAGAAAAGATGGAGACTGAGAGTGGAACCTGGGGTAAACCTGGCTTCCCATGAGGCAGATTTGCTTAGAGTGAGCACACGTATTTGTGGCTGAGAACATAAGTGAATACCTACTGGTTAACCCTTATTCTGAGTTGATTCCTCTGCAGTGTTAGAGCCATTGGAGGAAACAGAGACCAAGCCTGCATCCCTGAGAAGATAGGGGCACCTGTGATACTGCACCTCACCTGTTTGTCCATCTAAGAGGTGTTGCTGACTTTAATGGCCCAATTGGCCTGGGGTGGCCGTTAGGTGGGTGGCTCTGAGGACAAGGCCAGGACAGGGGCAGGGCAGAGCCAGGGTCTGTCTGTTACTTACACGTTGAGAGGCTGCCAGGCTGGCCACTGAGCTTTGGCTTTGATGACGGTGAGGACCTCATCGCTCTGCAAAAAACAAACCACAGACACTTAGTGAGGAGAGCTGGGCTCATGGGAACAAAAGGGCTTTGACATGGTCACACTGTCTACTGCCCCTCACTTACCTGCTATTGAGGCTCTTCCTGCACAGGTGTGGGAGCCATCCAGCCCCAGGGTGGGCAAGCCAGGGAGCCCCGGTAATCCCAGGAGGTGGGGCTGAGTGTCCAGTGTGCCTGGTGCGTCCTGGGCACCAATGAGTCCATTGAGCCTGGTTTGCAGCTCAGCCCATCTCCTCCCCCACTGGAGCCAGGCTCTGACCTGGACTCCTCCTTGGATGGCCAGACTTCCATATTGTGTCTAGCCTGGAGGGAAGACTGTGTGCTCTGCCCAGATACTGACTGGGGCCTGGACTGTAGCAGGAGCTGCAATGCAGCCAACAACTGGCCCCAACAATTGCCACACTCAAGGCCTTTCCTGCTGTTGAGACTCAGGCACCGGATTAAACTCCTTGGGTTGAGGAGGCCAGAATAAAGCTGGGGGGCCCACACTCCTGTGCCACTCATGTTATTATGCTCCATTTTGCTTTGGACAGTGTGTAGAGCACCTTTAACGTCTAAGGACCTAAAATATTCTTTGAGGAAGAACCTAACGTTAACATTTTGAAGGCAAGCATTAAGTCATCATGGGTGGTGGGGGGGTGGGGGGAAGGATCTGAACTTTGCTGATCTTGCTAAACTCTGAGATTTGTTTGGGTTTTTATTTTCAATTACACACTGGGAGTGAGAGGGTATCACACTCTTTTCAAGGCTTAATACTGCCATAGTCCAAATTTGGCTTTGGCTGGGGATGTTCCCCAGAGTGGATTCAGCTGGTCTGGATCTACCTCCCCTTCCTCTGGCCTGGGCTCAGCAGTGTTCACACACCACTGCCCATTACACACCGAAAAGCCCAGGATGTCACCAGCTGGGGAAGCAAGAGTTTTGCTGTTGACTGAACAGGTCCCTGAGCTCCAGGAGGGCAGAGACTTGCTTGGTTGGCTCACAGCTCTGCCCTAGTTGTTTTTTTTTTTTAAATATATTTTTATTGATTTCAGAGAGGAAAGAAGAGGGAGAAATAGCAATGATGAGAGGGAATCATTGATTGGCTGCCTCCTGCACACCCTCTACTGGGGATTGAGCCTACAACCTGGGCATGTGCCCTGACTGGGAGTCGAACCATGATCTCCTGGTTCATAGGTTGGCACTCAACCGCTGAGCCACACCAGCTGGGCTGCCCCAGTTCTTAGAGCCATGCCTGGCTGTGGGTGCCTAGAACATATTTGGAATGAGTTGGTGGATTTCTTCTTAGTTCAGTACCTTGCCCAGAAAATCCCACTGCCCTGAGGAAACTGGGAGGAGGTCAGAGGTGTCTCCAGGATCAGGCCCAAAGATTAGAAAAAGCCTTTGATCTGACACCTTGCCTGGAGCCCAGGAAGGAGTGGGTGGGTGGTGGGCCCTTGAGAAGAAGGAGATCAGCCAGATCCAGGTTGGCCTGGGCGCTACAGGGACCAGCCACAGAGGCACCCCGTCCACTGCCGCCCCGGGGAACCTTGCAGCCTCCTCCTGAGCCCAGGCCTCCCTGGGGTTCCCTCTTTTAATCAGAGGAAAGATTCACTGGGTTCACAAACACCCCACATTCACACATCTTCAGGGAGAGCATGTCTAAGTCCTGAGAGGTTTACACTTCTCATGAGAGACATTCTTATTTGTTGAGAATGTCTCCCTGATTCATTCCTAGTAAATATCTGTTGAATAACTGAGAGAAGTTGCTTATCATGAAGTCACTTGTGAGACCTAACCTATCTCCCGAATGCCAGTGCTGGGTCTCCCATGACCTGGGTTTCCTATGGTCATCTCATATATTCCACGTCCCACACTGAACTCTTCATCTGACCCCGGAGCCCTGATCCTCATCCAGCGGTGCCATCTGGCCTAAAGGCACATCCACCCGCTGCCTGAACCAGACACCAGGAGTCGCCATTATTCCTCCGTCTCCCACCCCTTCACAGCAGTCAGGCCCCAAGACCCACTGTGTTCACCGCCTGTGAACCCCTCCACAGTCTCCTCACTGGTTACTTAGTCTCCTGTATCTTCTTGCTTTCCCCCAACCCAACCTCCCCCAACCTACCCATTCCTTGCCTAAACCCTTCAGCAGCTCCCCACAACTTCCATGATAATTTTTAAATTCCTGGTATACATTTTTGATTTTTTTTTCAAATATATATTTTTTTGAGTTCAGAGAGGAAGGGAGAGGGAGAGAGAGATAGAAACATCAATGATGAGAGAGAATCATTGATTGGCTGCCTCCTGCATGTCCCCTACTGGGGATCGAGCCCACAAACCAGGCATGTGCCCCTGGCCGAAATCGAACCCGGGACCTTTCAGTTTGCAGGTCGATGCTCTCTCCACTGAGCCAAACCGGCTAGGGCCTTTTTAGATTTTTAATTTCAGAGTAATCCATGCTTATTGTAGACAAAATTAGCACCACAGAAGCACACAATGTAAATGTTGAGCTCTTTCCACTTTAGCATCTACCCTGCCTTCTGCCTCCTTCTCCAGAATGTTACAGTTTGGGGTGTATCATTCCAGGCCTTCTACTATGCATATGCAACTGTGTGTGTGTGTGTGTGTGTGTGTGTGTGTGTGTGTGCGCGCATATATTAGATACAGCTTTCATACTGAATATCTTATTCTGCACCATGATTTTTATATTTTCCCTTAATATTACATCATGGGAATCTTTCCATGTCAGTAGCTACAGCATCGTAGCTCTCCTTTTGTTGATTTTTAAGACATTGAAGATCTTCAAATTATGGTAAGCTTGGTCAAGACTAATAAAAAAGAAATCCAGGAGACGAGATACTGTCTGATGATGATCATTTTGCCCTCGAAAAAAAATGCTTTACTAAAAAGAAAAAAATAAATCAGTGTGCGTGGAGTTACGGTGGCTTTGCATTGCAATTCAATCTTGGTTTTCGAGTCCTAACTAATGACATATTGATTTTGTTTTTTGCAGAATAACTCAACAAAAATTGTTTGGACCCATCATTAGTGTTTATTTATGGTGATGAAATTCTGTCTAGTTTTCAGAGCTATGGAGGCCCGGAGGATGGTGGGTCCGCGCGTGTGGGCATTAGAACAGCTTGCTGCTGGAATTTGTTTCATCTGGTGGTTCCACACCATCTGCAGGATCAACTGCTTATTGTTCCTTGTTTGCGATCATTCGTGTCATCCAATGAAACAGGAACGCACGAGCCTTCTGCACATTCATTTTAAAGCGAAATATTTTTTGTTGCTGCATCA
>NW_005871109.1:824784-892032 GCF_000147115.1 Myotis lucifugus
GTGTCATAGATTCCCAGGAATGATTAAAAGATGAAGCACGTGTGAAAATTTTGGCAGAGTCTACCAATTTGTCCTCAAATGCCTGTACTATTCTATACTCCAGCAAGAATGTGTATGTGCCCATGTCGTCACACCCTTGGACACACCGGATACTATCATTCTCATTTGTATTTACTCATCCAGAAGGCAGGCATGTAGTGTGGCTGGGAGCCCAAGCTCAGGAGTCGTACCCGAGTTCAAATTCTGGTTTCACCCTTTACTAGTTCCATGTTCTTTGCCAAGTCTCTTGACCTCTCAGTTTTCTCACCTGTGAAATGGGGTTAACAAGAGTATCTATGGCACTGGATTGTTAGCGGGATTAAATAACACCATTCAGAAGGTGTGCTAATACAGTGCCTCTATCAGCACAAATATTAGCTGCTGTTCTCATTCTTATTTACATTCTGGCCAAGCTGGTATTAGAATCGATTTGCACTGCCTGAGTACAGAAAGTGGGGTGCACAGTCGCATCTACAAACCGACAGAGCTCCAGGAGAACCCAGAAACTCAGGGAGCAAATGACGGGACGTTTCCATGACTCGGTGCGCCCTGGATGGGGCCACTGGGGCACTAGGCGTTTTACATTTTAAAGAATGGAGGATTTAACATTCAGAGCAAGCCATCCAAACTTCAGATGTAAATGAAAAGCCATTTTCACAAGTCTCTAAGGCACAGAAAGGATCTTTCAACGATCCTTAGAGCCCTCACACATGTCTCCTAGGACCCCTTTCAAACAAAGTGTTTCAAGGCATTCACAGTTCATGCCTCATTTGCATGACGTTAGCAGTTTTCCAGAGATACGCCCATTAAAATTAAAAACCCCCCAAAAAACTACAGGTCACTCGTGTCCATCTTCACAGGGACGAGTGCTTTCATTTTGCTTTTGATAAACATATTGGGAAGATGTGACAGCCGTACTCAGACTTCCTAGTTTCTGGGACCAAGTGGGAATCGCACGGCCCCCACAAAGGCCAGGGGCTGAGGTCAGATCCAGAGGAGGGAGGGTTCATGTGGAGCGAAGACAGGCCTGGTTGGAGGCAGAAATCACATCGGTATCAGGAGATGCCAAAACTGAGCAGAGCAGACAGCAAGAATGTGAATCTGAGGGGGTCAGGGCTGGGGCTGGCGTTTGAACCAACCTTACCCAACACGGACCCTCCCATGCCCTCCCTGCCTTGCTCCTCACCTCCTCTTCTGCAGGCATTTTCTTGGGTCCTGCCCTTCTGCCTTCATCTTCTAGTCCTGAACCACACCTGTTCCTCATCCTAAGGCCCCTTGGCTCCGGGAGGCCCTGAGGGCTCTCCCACCAGCGCAGGTCCTGCCCCACACCTGCAGTCTGAGCCACCCACCCACGCTGCCTCCTCCCGCCCAGGAAGAGAAATGGACGCAATCCATAATGAGACAGGGAAAGCAACTGAAACAGGGAGAAACAACAATAACAGTGATCTATTGTTGTTCTGTGTTAGGCCCCTTGCTAATTACCTTCACATAGGATCTTATTTAATCTTTACTACACATTTCAAGGTAGGCATAGACTTTTTAATGTTCAGAAACGCATTTATTTGGCCAAATTAGTTACACAATGGCAGAGTTTAAACCTCAGCCTGGGTTCCCAGGGAGACCACACCCATGGCCCTGGGAACCCCAGCAGAGGGCAGCTAGGAGTGGGGAAGCTGCGGTGCAGGGGTCCAGGTGAAAGGTCAGGCCCAGCGCTGGCCCATGCCTCTGCGCCTGTGGGAGCATATCTGAGAGCTGAACATTGCAGCCACACTCGGAGGATTGTCAGTGTTCACATGACCGTCAACGTTAGTGCTGCCCTGGTTTTGAAGAAGTGGGGGGGGGCACAGGGGCCTTGAGTTGGGGAGAAACTGTTGGCTACCAAATACCAAAGACGGGGAAACCCAATGACACTAAATGCACAGTGATACCCGTGCATGCGCACAGACAGCCCTGCCCCATCGTGCATCTTTGTGATATATCAGCTTGTTTCCTATGAAAACCTTTGGGGAATAGCTATGATCCCATTTTGCAGATGAGGAAACTGAGGTTCAGAGAAGTCACATGACTTGTTGAAAATCACCAGGAATCATGATTCCAATACAGAAGGGTCTGACTCCAAAACTCATGCTCTTCCCGCCTCCCCTGACTATTCTTCCTCACTATCTCCCTCTCATTCCTCCCCCATTTTGCTTGTTTTGTGTGTGTGTGTGTGTGTGTGTGTGTGTGTGTGTGTGTGTGTGTGTTTGGTGTTTTTTTTCCCCCAGCAAGAGTATGGCTGCCCCTGGCTGACAATTTTTCTCCCAGGAGGCGCAGGGTCACCAGGTTTCCTCTGGGAGGGCAGCGTTCATCATTCTGTGTTAAGACCCGAATGAGCAGTGTTTGGCCCCATTTTTTTTTTTTTTTGCTTCTACCCTTTCCCAGAATCCCCACTTACCACCCATAACATTTATTCTGATGGCTCCCACCTCTGAAGGGAAGTGGAAAGTCATCCCTCTGTGAGTGTCCTGGGGATGAGCAGCAGGAAATGAGCCATTTTATGAGGTGATAATGGAGCTATAAGCATCTTTAAAGTCAATTGTGCCCAACGGTCCCTCCCATCATTTCAACAACCTCTGGGTTTATAGGGTCATAAATAAAAACAGGCACCTCATATTTCTTGGTGCTTTATAGTTTGCCCCTGGTCTCATTGGTTTCCACGCTCACCCTCTGAGGTAAGCAGGCGAATGGTCCCATTTCTCAGGTGAAGTAACTGAGACTCACCTCTCTCCTCTGAAACTGCTCTGGTCAAGGGCACCCATGAGCTCTCCACGGCCAATGGGCATCGCCCAGCTCTTAGCTTCTATGACGCCTCCATAGCACTTGACCCAGCTGGCCACTCCCTCTGCCTGAAGCTCGGTCTGCCTGGCTCTGGCACTTCCTGCCTCCTCATTCGCCTCACTGGCCTCCCCTTCCCAGTCTCCTTTGCTGGCCCTTCTTCGCCTTCCTCCAAACACTGAAGCGCCCCGGGTTCAAGCCTTCGGTCCTCTTCTCTTTTCTGCCCACACTGCCTTGGTGATGTCATCTTGTCCCACACCCTGAAATTCTAGCTAAATGTACACTGCTGCCCACTGAAGTAAATCTTCTACCTCAGCCTGGCTCTGAACTCCGGGCTTGCTATCAATGGTCAAACGTTTTCATCTGATGTCCAATTGGCATCTCAAACTCAACGTGTCTGAAATCCTACTCCTGATCATCCCCTCCCCAAACCTGGCCTCCCTGCTTCCCCTCCATGAAATGGCAAAGCCATCCTTCCAGTTTCTCATCCTGGATGCTTCTTTCTCTCCTATTATACATCTGATCTGTCAGCACATCCTGTCAACTCCATTTCTAAAACGTCTTTATGAGCCAATGACTTTTCGTCACCTGCTCTGCCACCATCCTAATCCAACCCACCATCATCACTCATTGCAGTTGCTGCCTGGCTGATCCCTCTGTCTCTTTCCTCACCTTCCTCCGCGCTCCACAGTGGCCATGTCATTCCTCTGGTCAAAGTCTCCCAATGGCTTCACATCTCACAGCAAGTGGGGACCGTGCCGTGGCCCCCAGGGCCCTTCATGATCTCCCTGTCCCTGTCCCCTCACTAACCCCATCTCTTATGACTCTTCCCCTCGCTCACCCTGTTTCCGGCCGCCCTGGACATGTTGCTTTTCCTCAATGTGCCAGGCAGCTCCCCGTGTCAGGAATGTGTCCTCCAGCTGCCAGAACACTCATTCCTCTGCCTCCTCCAGTTTGCTCACATGTCACCTCTCAGTGAAGCCTCTGCTGACCACACTCTTCACAATAGCAATTCCCAGTCCCTCCCGACCCCCCAGCACACCCCCATCACCTTCCATGACTACCTTCTCTCTAGAACACTTGTCACTGTCCTAGGTACTATGTATTTTGCTTATTTACTTTTAAAAAATATATATTCTTATTGATTTCAGAGAGGAAAGGAGAGGGAGAGATAGAAACATCAGTGATGAGAGAGAATCATTGATCTGCTGCCTCCTGCACACCCCACACTGGAGATCAAGCCCACCATCCAGGCATGTGCCCTGACCAGGAATGGAACCGTGACCTCCTGGTTTGTAGGTCAACGCTCAACTGCTGAGCCATGCTGGATGGGCCACTTACTAGTATTTACTTTTTGTCATCTGTCTCCCCAAGAAGATAAGGTCTGTTTTGCTCACTGCTGTACTATCAGCGTTCAGAACCATGCTCCGAGCATGCTCAGTGAATGCGTGCTGAATGGATGAGAGGCTGTGATGAGGAAGGGGCCGGTGTTCTCTGAGTCCCAATCCACCAGCACCCCCTCAGCCTATGGTGGAGCCGGAGCTGTGTGAGGTGACACAGGAAACCTGGGTGTGGAGGTGGTGGGCACTGGATGAGCAGGAGGAGAGCGCCAGCCAGAACACTCTGCTGGGACTGCAGGTGGGAGAGGGAAGGATGAGGGACAGGACACAGAGGTCACTTTAGGAACTGGGGTCAGAGCTCCCAGGTTCTGAGTCAGCCTCCAGAAATGCCCGGAAACCGGGGTTGGCTGTTTGGAAGTGCCCATAGCTCGCCTGGTCCCCTGGGAAGCGGCTGTCTCATCAGCTATTTGGAAGCCAGAGAAGGTATCTGAAGCCCATTCACAGATCCACAAGAAGGTGATGTGGTTGCACAGAAGCATTTCAAATCCAATTTCTTTCCAAACACAGCCTGTAATTCCGATGGGAAATTGCATAATGCTTGTAGATAACAATCTTCCCGAGAGGCAGTTTTGTGAAAGCAGCTTGGCATTTCCGAAACGCGAGGGACAGGGCCCATCAGAGCGCCCACTGCCCTCCACCCGGCTGTCGGTCTGTGGCAGGCGGAGAGCTCTGAGCTCGGGCATCACTCCCTGACCTGAGCGAGAGGCCGTCCTTCCGTGCCCCTCTATTAGCCACAGGCATCGATTTAGCTCAGCCTTCGGTGACCAAACTGCCAATCCCGGGCTTAACCTCATTTTCTGGATTTTCAATGTGTCCTTCCTAATGCTTTCGAAAGCCCACCTCTCATCTGAGTTACGCAGGGAGCTGAACAGGTCAGTGGGGCATGTCCATCTCTCCTGTCCCGCCAGCTCTCATGACTGACTTCCCAGGCCCTTCTCCCCACCTCCTTCTCTGTGTCCAGCAATTAGGAAAACATTAGTGCCAGGGCCAGGCAGGGAAGTAGGAAAGGGGCCAGGGCAGGCGAGACTCTGTCATCACCCAGGGGAGAGGGGGCGAAGCAGGGGCTGCTTTCAAACAGGCCTGGCTGCTAGGAGGCCCGGGAGCCTGGGAAGGCTCTGGCTGAAGGTGCCTGAGGCAACCTGTAAGGGCAGTGCCCCAACCCTGCCCAGTCTCCGTGGTCTTAAAGGCACAGCCTTCCATACCCCTCGCTCCTCTTCCCTGTCTCCCTTCCCCACCTTCCTCTGAGGACAGCTCCTGTCCAGTCTGGAAGCCTGTGTTAGAGCGGGGCTTGGGCTGTGTCCTCCCTGTGTCCCCAGCGCCGGCCTGGCTTGGGGGAGGTATGCAGGGAATGATTAAGGGATGAATAATGGATTAGTTAATTAAACAATTAATTAATGACAAGCTAGAGGAAGCCTCCGGCCTTGGCTGCCCTCCCAGGGGGCCTTAGGGGCACTTTTTGCAAGTTCTCTGGGATGGGGATGCTGCTGAAAGGTTGGTGAGCAGGAGTGCTGTGGCCTGACTCACGGTTTAGCGATTCTGCTAATTGTGGGGGAGGGGAGGAGGACACTGTCACAGGGCCAGGGGGAGGAGGGAGGGACTGGACATGGAGAGAGCAATAGAGAGGATGAGGTGATGTTGGATACAAGACATTATTATTATTTGTTATCCTCACCTGAAGATATGTTTATTGATTTCAGAGACAGGGAGGGAGGGGAGGATGAGGGAGGGAGGGAGAGAGAGAAAGAGAAAGAGAGAGAGAGAGAGAGAGAGAGAGAGAGAGAGAGAGATCAGCTGGCCACCTCCTTCATGCGCCCCAACTGGGGTTTGAACCCACAACATGGGCATGTGCCCTGACTGGGAATGGAACCTGAGATCTTTCAATATATTACTGGATGCCACTCTGACCAACTGAGCCACACCGGCCAGGGTCAAGACATTATTTTAAAGGGAGAAGCAACAAGATCTGTTGATGGATTGGATGTGGGGTGTCAAACAAAAAAGGGTCCAGGCTGACTCCAAGGGGAGGTATCATATAGGCAGTTGGAGATCTGAGGCTGGAGTTCGAGAGCAAGGTCAGGCTAGAGCAGCCGTGGGCAAACTACAGCCTGCGGGCTGGATTCAGCCCGTTTGAAATGAATAAAACTAAAAAAAAAAGACCGTACCCTTTTATGTAATGATGTTTACTTTGAATTTATATTAGTTCACACAAACACTCCATCCATACTTTTGTTCCAGCCCTCCGGTCCAGTTTAAGAACCCATTGTGGCCCTCCAGTCAAAAAATTTGCCCACCCCTGGGCTAGAGGTATGCATTTGAAAGTCATCAGCATATACAGTAGGTGGTAGTTAAAGCCACAGGACATAGTACCTGGGAGTGAGCGGAGACAGAGAAGAGAGTAGGGAAGGCTTTATTATCTTTAAAATAAAAGCAATTTCAAAAGGAAATGAGAACTCATTTGTACACTAAGATCTCCCTCTCCTTCTCTCTTAAGAAGCTTCTGGCCCAGGTATCATACTGTCTGCCTGTTTTGCTGGGCCCTTAAATATAATATTTCACTTCATCATCTCCCTTCATCCACTGATTTTCAGAAAAAGCTTACAAATTATTAAGTAATGAAGCTCTAAATGACCTGGATGGGGGAGAAATAAGCAGACCCTACGGTGTGCTGCACAGCAGCTTCAAATAAGGCTGCTTTCTTAAATGGTGCTATTTAAATGCAAAGGAACAACTTGATAAGCTTTAAAAGCTTAACCCTTCTCATTCCTGAGACCCCATATACTCAGATTATCATTGAGGTAATGGGAGAAACTGTGTTGCTGGCTGTCACTAAAGGGATGTCCCTACCAGGGATTTAAGATCACACATACACGGCCGGTCTCTGCTGGGCTTCCCCTGGTAACAGTAGGTTCCCCGACATGAAAACCCCCTTCTAGTCCTTATTGTGGCACCACGGAGCAGGAGTTAAAGAGCAGTGTGGGGGAGTAAGGCAGACTGAAGTTCAAATCTCGGCTCAGCCACTGATGTGCTATGTAAATTTGGGGAAGTCACTCATCCTCGCTGAAAGGATTCCTCATGTGTAAAACATACTTATTGAGCTCCTTTTTTGGAGGGGTGCAGTCAGAGGCTGTACTGGGCAGGGGGCATAGGGCAGTGGACAAGGTGACAGTCCCTGCTCTTGTGGGATATGTCCTCTAGTGCAGTGGTTCTCAACCTTCCTAATGCTGCGACCCTTTAATACAGTTCCTCATGTTGTGGTGACCCCCAACCATAAAATTACTTTCGTTGCTACTTCATAACTATAATTTTGCTACTGTTATGAATCATAATGTAAATATCTGATATGCAGGATGTATTTTCATTGTTACAAATTGAACATAATTAAAGCATAGTGATTAATCACAAAAACAACATGTAATTATATATGTGTTTTCCGATGGTCTTAGGTGACCACTGTGAAAGGGTCGTTCGACCCCCAAAGGGGTCGTGACCCACAGGTTGAGTACCACTGCTCTAGTGGGTTAATAATAACACGTGAAGATTGAAGGAGATACTGTAATGTAAGGTGAATGGTAATGAAAAGGTAACTATGATCACTTAGATGTATTTATATCACTCCACACTGCCTTCTCTCACTGTGATCTCCCACTTCTGCCGACCTACCTTTCAGTGTAAATCTCCTACATTACCTGTCATGTGCAGGTTGGCTCAAGGCTGTGAGTTCCTTTGCCTGGAATGTCCTTATCTCTTTCTTCTTAAGCAACTCCTCCTCTAAATGCTGGCTTCTTCTTCTTTTTAAATAAAAATTTATATACAGTTGTTCATTATCCTCTGGGGATATGTTCCAAGACCCCCAGTGGATGCCTGAAACTATGGATACTTTTGAACCCTATGTACACTATGTTTTTTCCTATACATATATACCTATGATAATGCTTAATTTATAAATGAGGCACAGTAAGAGGTTAGCCAATAACTAATAGTAAAAAGAAAAATTATAATAATATACTATAATAAAAGTTATGTGAATGTGCTCTGTCTCAAAATATCTTATTGTATGTACTCAACTTTTCACTTAAAGGAAGCACTTTACAGCTTCTCTTTGGCGTATCAGAACTGCCAGCATCACTACTCTAGTAGTTTGGGGGCCATTATTAGGTAAAATAAGGGTTATTTGAACACAGTACTGAGATACCATGACAGTAGATCTGATAACCTATATGAATACTAAGTGACCAGCTGGTGGGGAGTGTATAGAGTGGATATACTTGGCAATGGGATAATTCACGTCTCAGGTGGGATGGAGTGGATGGCACTAGATTTCATCACACTACTCAGAACTGCATGCAATAGAAAACATGAATTATTTATTTCTGGAATTTTCTATTTAACATTTTTGGACCATGGTTGACTATGGGTAATTGGAACTATGGAAAGTGAAACAAGGATAAGGGGGGGACTACTATATTTAAGATGTACAACATGGTTTTTTGTATATATATTTCTTTATTGATTTCAGAGAGGAAGGGAGGAGAGAGAGATAGAAACATCAATGATGAGAGAGAATCATTGATCGGCTGCCTCCTGCACGCCCCCTACTGGGGATCGAGCCTGCAACCCAGGCATGTGCCCTTGGCCGGAATCAAACCTGGGACCCTTCAGTCCACAGGCTGAAGCTCTATTCACTGAGCCAAGCCAGCTAGGGCACAACATGGTTTTTTGATATACATATACATAGTAAAATGATATCATAGCCAAGCTAATTAACATATTGAGATCCCCACATATTTGACTTTTTTTATGTGTGTGGTGAAATCTACTCTCTTAGCAAATTTCCCATACATAATCAATATTATTAACTATACTCACCATGCTGTACATCAGATCTCCAGACTTACTCATCCTGCATAACTGAAACTTTGTACCCTCTGTCCAATATCTTCCCATTTTCCCCACCTCCTGCATCTGGTAACACCTTCTTGATGCCCCCCTACTCTCAAACCATCCTTTCCTATGACCTCAATCATGTTGCATTATTATTTGTTCACTTAACATTTCTTTCCTACCAGACCATTTCATAGTAGGTGCTTAACCAAATATATTGAATGAATGTTCAATAAATGGAAGTTCCTATTCCCAAATGTTACATGTGAATTAAGAGAGGATTTGGAAATTATTATTACTGTCACCCAAAAAAGCATTTGTAAAACTTTGTGATTTTCACACCAGGGAGACATCACAGGATTTTATAGTAATCCACAGCAGAGCTAACCAGATGCCTCCTAATGTTCTTCTTTCTCAGAGTAAGGCCTGAGGAACTCCAGGGGTCTGTGAATTCATGGTTAGTGTCTCTTAGTTCTTTACGGAATTTAAACATTTTATACTTTACTAGTGTCCTGGTGCATGGATTCGTGCACATTGAAAGGAAATTACTAGTAATTAGAAGGTGGTGGGTAGGGCAGGACTGAGTGAGATGGGCCGGACACGCCCTGGAGCCAACCTCCCACAGTCCCTCCCCATCTGGCCACACCTGGGGCAGTGCCGTGGCTCGAAGGGCATCTGTGGAGTTAGTGAGGTCCCCTTGGCAGGTGGGGTCCCTCGGCCTGGCCTACAGAGATCAGGCTGAAACTGGCTCTCCAACATCCCCTGAGGGGTCCCGGATTGTGAGAGGGCAGTTCTCGGGTGATGCACCCTGGAATCAGGCTCCCTCCTCTCTGGTTCCGGGGTGCGTCACCCAAGAACCACCGCTGCCAAGTCACCGCAGCTCGGCAGCTCCTGCATTGAGCATTTGCCCCCTGGTGGTCAGTGTGTGTCATACCTACCGGCCGGTTGGACAGTTGCTTAGCCTTTTATATATAAACTAGAGGCCTGATGCACAAACATTCATGCAAGAGTAGGCCTTCCTTCCCCCAGCTGCCGCACCGGCTTCCCTCTGGCACCCAGCACCCAGGCTGCTTCCCTCCTCTGGCCGCCCGCAGGCACCCGGGACCCCGGCTGGCTTTCTTCTGCCCTGGCTTCATCAGGAAGGACATCCGGAATGACGTCTGGAAGATGTCCAGTCTAATTAGCATATTACCCTTTTGTTATTATAGATGATAATTTAAAAAATCAATTAAAAGTATAATATGGATGATCTCAAAGAGCATATAAGCAAGCACGCCAGGCAGTCTCAGAGGCCAGGATACATTTGTGTTTACATCCTATTGCTGCTCTGCACAACTTTATTGTGGGTGAGTGGGGTGGGCCCATTGGATAGGCAGAGACTTTCTTTGGGCCTATAACCCAGCTCAACTTCTCCCCCATCTGTTTCTGCTTCCACCCTCGCCTTTTCACAGGTGTGGTTCCCAAGAGCATTCACTCCCTGATAGCTTCCTGCAGTTAATATTGACTCAATCTGCTGCCCAGAGAACCCAGTTGCTACAGTGAGTGGAAAAAAAGAGAGGCAGCATTAACAAATCAATGGCATTCTTACCAGGTAAAGCCTGAATGACATGTGTGGTGTCCACGGCTGGGAGAGGAGTGGGAGAAGTGACTTGGGGACCCTGGCATACAGGTTTGCCAAACTCCGAAGGATCTGGGTCCGGGCAGTCAGTGTTGCATGTAGGTTGTGAGCAGTCACTTATTTCAGTGACCTGGCATCACCCACCACATTAAAACAATGCCACTAATGAGCATTTTAAAGGCTTTTAGTTTTGTTTGTGTTGTTATTGTTGCTATTTTGCTTTTATAGTCATACTAGAGGCCCAGTGCACAAAATTTGTGCACTTGTGGGGTGGGGGGAGGGGGGCGGAGAGGTCCCTCAGCCCGGCCTGCGCCCTCTCGCAGTCTGGGAGCCCTCAGGGGATGTCCGACTGCCAGCTTAGGTCTGCTCCCTGCATTAGTGCTGTTGTGGAGGCAGGAGAGGCTCCCACCACCGCCACTGCCAGCCATGAGCCCGGCTTCTGGCTGAGCAGTGCTCCCCCTGTGGGAGCGCACAGACCACCAGGGAGCAGCTTCTGTGTTGAGCGTCTGACCCCTGGTGGTCAGTGCACGTCATAGCGACCTGTTGTTCTGCTGTTCGGTTGATTTGCATATTAGCCTTTTATTATATAGGATGAGAGCTATAAGCATAAAGAGTTAACATCTAGTTATCTTTGCACATATTTAAACAATAATATGGTAAAAATACAACTCAACCCTGGGGGTTTGTGAGCTTATACATGCCCTTGAAAAGAAGTTCATACCTAACTCAGGTTGGGGAATTATCCAGGGCAACGGCATAGTATTAAGAGCTTGGGTTTGAGAGGCTCTGTGGCTTAATTGTGTAACCTTGGACATGTTACTTAACTCTGAGCCTTGATGTTCTCATCAGTGAAATGGGGATAATGATATCTACAGTACAGGCTTATGGCAAAATGTAAACGAGCAATGAATGAATGTAGAATGCTTGAACAGTTGCTGACACATAGTAAGTGATCAATAAATCGCCACAGACAGGAGAGGCCTAACAGTAAAACATGCACCTCTCTGCATGCTCTTTCCCAACCTGGAAAAACTCTGCGGTCTGCCTCCATCTCTGAGGATAGTAGAAGGATCAAGTTTTAGGTAAGTTACTTCCAAGAGGAGTTTCGAGTCAAATTTGCTTAAAAGCTAGCAGCAAGCAAGCACTAAAGCCTCAAGGCCCTCAAAAGTGAAAGGTTAAAAATAGAAAACTCAGAAGATCTGTGGCCTAAATTTAAATTCAGAGAATTTTACATTTAAGGACTACTCAACACATGAAATAAATATTCCTGTGGCAGGCTGAATAACAGCCCTCTAGTTATCCATATTCTAATTCCTGGAACCTGTGAATGGAACCTTGTAGGTCCAAAAGGACTTTGCAGATGTGATAAGTTAAGGATCTTGAGATGGGAGATTATCCCGGGTTATCTGAGTGGGCCATAAATGTAGGTGTCTTTATTGTAGGGACGCACAGGGAGAATTGACTACAGAAGATGAGAAGGCAACTGAGGATGGAAGCAGAGGTTGGAGTGATGTGGGCACAAGCCAAAGAATGCCAGCAGCCGCATTCCGGAAGAGGCAGAAAGCATCCTGGAACTTCCTGAGGGAATCAGCCTGGCCAACATCTTGATTTTACCCTGCAAAACTCCTTTGGAAACTGTGACCTCCAGAACTGTAAGAAAATTAATTTGTGTTTCCTTAAGCCACTCACTTGGTGATAACAGTAACAGGAACTAATACAATTCCTATGGGCCCTATTTGCCCTTTCAATTAGTGAGTTTAATGAACAAACGGAGTGGGGCAAAGTAGGGTTTCAGTTGTGAGTACGCAAAATGCAGTTTGTTCTTGTATTATAATTTATTAATCATTGTATTATTTCCAATACGAACTGTAAACCTACTTTCGCCCCATCCTGTAAAATAACAGAGAACAACTGTGAGAAGGGAGAGTGAAAGGTCTTGGTTGTTAGAGTCTGAAGAGCTGGTCTGAATCCTGGTCTCTCCACTCTCCAGCTGTGCGACCTCAGGCCTGTCAGTCAGCTTTTCTGAGCCTCACTTTCTTCCTCTCTACAAGGGAACCCAGTGATCCCACTCCTAGGACTATATCCCAAGAAACCAGAAACACCAGTCAGAAAGGATATATGCACTCCCATGTTCATAGAGGCACAATTGACCATAGCTAAGATTTGGAAACAGCCTAAGTGCCCATCAGCAGATGAGTGGATTAAAAACCGGTGGTACATCTACACAATGGAATACTATGCTGCGGTAAAAAAGAAGGAATTCTTACCATTTGCAACAGCATGGATGGAACTGGAGAGCATTATGCTAAGCGAAATAAGCCAGTCAGAGAAAGATAAATATCACATGATCTCACTCATTTATGGAATATAATGAACGACATAAACTGATGAACAAAAACAGAGGCAGAGACAGAGAAGCATCGATCAGACTGTCAAACCTCAGAGGGAAGGTAGGGGAGGGTGGGGGTAAGGGGGAGAGATCAACCAAAGGTCTTGTATGCATGCATATAAGCCTAACCAATGGACACAGACACGGGGGGGTGAGGGCATGATTGCGGGTTGGGGGGGCCAATGGGGGGATAAGGACACATATGTCATACCTTAATAAAATAAAATGGGACTAAAGTTAACTCATGGGGTTGTTGTGAGGATTAAATGTTGGAACATCTTAAGAACCCTAAAATTATGTGAACTATTCTCATTATTATTATTATTACTGTTTTTTTAAAAAATTAAAAATTTTAATCAAGATCCCATCTCATAGGAAGATGGCCTAATGAAGCATAAATGTGTATGTAATGAGAATTCAGAACGCTGGATTTGGGCATGCTGACTCAATGTTTTGGGGCATGGTGCCGAAAAATCTCAGTTCTTAGACTCCTGTCTAGTTCTTGTTGAACTTCACTAAACTGACCCCAGGGCTCTCCTGCAATTTCTTACTTTTACAACCCAGGCTGAGTGTGAAGATGTTGTTGTCACTTGGGCTTCTCTCTGATGAGATATTTTATTTTCCTTATGAAGAGAATATCAGCAATCCAATCATCTCTAACTATTGGGCAATTTTCCTGCTCTTGAAGATTCCTGAAGTATAAATCATGGAAACAATCCATGCTTGAAGCTATAACAATAAAGACGACTATGATTTTTCAAACGCAAGGCTGTTCACATGTCTCCAGTCTGTCTTCGTTGGCACAGCACCATCTCCCAAAGCAAAAGGGAGAAATAAATAGCTTAGAAATTTGAAGCTGGGGCCTATCGACAATTTTTTTTCCAATTTTGTAATTCAATTGAGCATTTCCTTACTCTGGTAGTAAGAAAAGAATTGCTGTTTTGATTCAAACTATATGTAGTTTTGTTTTTTTTACAAAACTTTTTTTGCAGTAGATTTTTCCTTATTACAAAAATGTGTGCACTGTAGAGCATTCAGATAATAGAGATAGGCCAAAAAGAATAATATATCGACAACCTGTATACCACCCGCAGATAATCACTGTAACTTTTTACATTTTAAGCTGAAAAACAGACACTTCAGTGTGCCTGAGTGTGACATTTATGGAGTCACCAATGCAGCTTAATTCCGATGTTACAAGAGCCTGGATTCTCTCCATTCCTCTGTGTAGTTGGGACCGGCTTTGAGTGAGTGGCCTGGCCTAGGGAAAGTCATGACTGAAGTTGGAGAAATCATAGGAACGGCTTCCGGCTTCCGACTTCCATCAGCTACACTCTGGAGAGGCCGCCCCACCCTGCCTTATATTAGTGCAAGAGCCTGCCTAACTGCCTCCAATATTACCTTCCCACTCCCCAATCCAACCCTTCACGGGGATCTTTCTACAGCATACATTTGTCAAGGTCACTCCACTTAAAATTCTTCCTTTGGCTTTAGGGATAAACTCCAAAGTTTTTAGCATGGAAACATGAAGGAATCACCCTTTGGCCTCCATATCTGCCTCCACGTAGATGTACTCTTTATCCTAGTCACCAGCATCCTGAACTTCCTCCTCTTCACCAAACCAGCTACCAAGTGCCTGGTATGGTCTATGTGCCAGGTACCTACAGTCCTATAAGGAGGAAATTGTGGATGAGGAAACTGAGGCT
This sequence comes from Myotis lucifugus, assembly GCF_000147115.1. Taxonomy (NCBI): domain Eukaryota; kingdom Metazoa; phylum Chordata; class Mammalia; order Chiroptera; family Vespertilionidae; genus Myotis; species Myotis lucifugus. The sequence continues at coordinate 839,632 of NW_005871109.1, forward strand.
CAGAGAAACCCAACTGTCCATTCCCCTCACTCGGCTAAAAGCACAGGTGTCAGAATCTGAGCTCAGGGTCCTTGGTGTCCAAGCACAACCATTAGGGCGCCTGCCTTCCTGCTGCACTGCTTGCAGTGCTTGAGCCAGATATGCTTTCTTTAAGCTTCTGTACCTTTGCATAAACCACCATCTCCCTGAGGTGCCTTTTAACAGTTTCTCACCCAGATAATGCCTCCTGCCCCTTCAGAATGCAGCTCGAGCCTTCAGTTTAGTGTATCTCCCCCCCTGGGCCTCCAAGGTACCCTATGTTGACCTGAGTCATGAACAGCGGTTACCCTTTCACATATCACGTATTCCCTCCCTCCCCTTCCCCACTGTGCGTGCCTCCAGGTGGGCAACTATGTCATATTCATCTCTATATCCCTCCTCCCCACTGCTCAGCACAGGATTTGGCACAAGAAAGATAATGAATAAATGTTTGCTTAATAAATGAATGAATGAGCAGCATTTCCTAGAGCCCTCAAATAGGCTTCAACTAATCAAAACTTGATTTGCTTATAATGTTCTTGCCAGAAGTGGCTCAGAGAAATAAGGAAAATGAAACTCAGAATTCTTTTCCACCAGATTCTTTTCCTTGCCAGGCTGGACCCAGATGAAAGAGCCCATCATTTGTAACTAACTGTTGAGCCTCAATGGTGGACTCTGATTTTTTTTAATTTGTCTGAGGATATGCTTTTATTGATTGATTGAGAGAGAGAGAGAGAAACAATGATTGGTTGCCTCCTGTATGTGCCCTGACCGGGGGTTGAACCCACAACCTAGGCATGTGCCCCAACTGGGAATCAAACCCAAAATCTTTTGGTGGATGGATGATGCTCCAACCAACTGAGCCACCCAGCCAGGGGCCTGATCTTTTTTTTTTTTTTTAACTTTAACTCTTGTTATTGGCTATTTTCTGACTCATAAAAGGTCCAGTGCAGGTGAAGGGTAAGAGAAATGCCACCCCAAAATATGCAAGAGAAGACTGGGAGTAACCAGAAGGTTGGTAGGTGGCAGAGACCAGGACAGAGACTGGTTTGGCTGGTGTGAGGAATCTCAAAGGAGCATGGTTCTTTCCATAAGAAGACATGTGAGGATGTAATGGAAATAAAGGGGAGCCTCATCCCATCTCTTGCCTTGACTTACGTGGAATGTGGGGGGAAAATGCCCTTCACTTGAGAGATTGGGGCATACAGACCAGGTTTTTGATAAGGAGGAGATGAAGACAACTGTTTGATGGGGTTCGGTGTGTAGAGAAGACTTGGAGGATGGTTGAGGACCACCCAAACATTTCCAAATGCCCCAAAATGCCAATGAGTCCACCCAGAGTGGGGATGTAGCTTCCCCAGTGTGGTTGTCCTGCTCCATATTACTGTATATCCTTTATCACACTGCATTATACTTTTAAAAATGTGTTTATGTCCTGAGTCCAAATTCTAGATGTAGTGCAAAAGCTTAGACCTTAAAATGACCTAAATTTGAATTCTTATTCTTCTTATTTTTTTAAACTAGCTAAGAGGCCGGAGGCAAGTCATTTCACCTGTCTGACCTTTAGTTTCTTCATGTTTCAAACGGGTATAGTAACTTTACCTACCATATGGGTTGCGGTGAAGAATAAACCAGATATTGACTGGAAGCTCTCACAATATTGTCTGAGATATAGTAGGTTCTCAATAAGCCTTGCCTTTCCCTCCTTGACTAAATTACCTCTGTTTCCCCATGGTCTGACACCATTTATGGTTTCACGAGGTATACAAAATATGTTGGTTGAATGAATGAATGAGTTGATGAAGGAATGAATGGGTAAGTGAATGAATGAATGAATGAAAGGATGCATGCTAATTTTCAGAAGGATATGTTGTTGGGAAACTCAAGGCACTCTGCCATGACTGAAAGCACTTCCTTTGAAATTCTTTTAAGCATTTAGCCCAGGCCAGGTCCTCTGTCCTATTCAAGGTCGGGGCCATTCTTCTGTCCTGACCTTGGCATAATGAGCCATGAAAAGCTTCCATCTTTTTTATGTTTTAATCCTTCCATCCATTTAATGGGCTATATTTTCTCTGGAAACAGGGGGTGAAATCACCAAGATAATAGGTAATAACATTAACTACTGGCATTATCCAGATATTATTCAATTAAGATAATAACTCTTAATGCAGGATGAATTGCTTTTATCTTAGAACCCAATTCAGCCATCAGCTCACCATCATATTCAAATGACAGAAATTACCTTTAAGTCATAGATCTTTAATGTGATGTTGGAATGGATTTCTAATTATATTTTATGATGCTATGTTATAGACATTTTTAAGGTTGGCGTGTATAGCTTGTATGTTTTCATTTTCTATCACTAGGCAATTTGAAATCCCTTTCAAATATATAATGAACAAAAATTAGAAAAACTTAGAATAAAATCACTTCAAAGGAGTGCTTCAAAAACCCTAACAATTTACCTTAGGTAAGAATTAAAAAGAAAAAGACACTAAGATTGTAATGTAACACTGGCCCTCTGAAGAGGGAGATAGGGAAGATAAATCATCCTCCTGAAGTTGAATTCAAAAGCTTTGTCATCTAGGATGTTGGCTGGACCAGTACAGTCCTCTCTTTTCCTGACCCAGCACCTGGTGGTGTGTACAGAAGGGGTCAACCAGAGGAACTGAGATGTGCTCACCAGTGAGAAATAGGAAAGTCAAGTGGATTTTACATAAACCCAGGAGTGCTGGGCAGCACAGCCTACACGTGTAGGAACGTCTTTTTTACTTTTATTTATTTTATTATTATTTTTAATTTTATATATTTTATGGAATGTCTTTTTTAAAAAAATATTTTTATTTATTTAAGAGAGGAAGGGAAAGGGGGAGAGAGATAGAACCATCAATGATGAGAGAGAATCATTGATCAGCTGCCTCCTGCACGCCTCACACTGGGGATTGAGCCCACAACCTGGGCATGTCCCCTGACTGGGAATTGAACCGTGACCTCCTGGTTCATAGGTCGATGCTCAACCACTGAGGCATGCTGGCTGGGCAAGAAAATCTTTTTGAGAAGTCATAATATTGCATGGGAAGCACAGAGTTGAAGCAAAGGGGTATAGCTGAATAGTTTAAATGGACATATTCTTGGAGCTATCTTAGTCAAATGAATTTACCTCTATTATGGGGTAAATTAAAACATCATGTCTGCTGGCCATGGTATCCTCTCTCTTGGACTGCACAGAAAACCTTCACAAACTCTTTCTCCCTGACCAGCCTCCCTCTTTCTAGAGGCCATGCTGACCACTCCATTCCATCTGCATGTCCTTCCTTCATCTGAAACAAATAGGTGGCAGTTTTACAACAAATAGACTTCAGAGGGGACACCCTAGTTGGGCGATTGGAACTTAGCTATCATCACCTGTAACTAGAACTTGGGGTCACTTCTGTGCAGTTTAACTCAGACCTGCACTGATTCTCCCTCCTTCGCTGTCTAGAGGGTACCTGTTCTCCTCACCATGGGGGCCCCTCACCATCTCCCACGACATACTGACGACATTTGCATTTAGAGAGAGAGGCTAGTAGAACTAGAATAGATGTTCCCTCATAGTCTAAATTTAACTGACAAAGTTTTCTAGTGAAGGATGATTTCCCTGCTGCTTTTCAATGAAGTTGAATGTGACCGCAGCAGGTAGGAGCATTGCAATGAGAAAGGATTAGGAAGGTTCCATAAACTAATGTGTGGAAGAAGAAATCTATATTTATTCTGGTTCTTTTAAGTGAGCTAGACGAATGGCTTCCAGCGTCGGTGGCAGTGGTGGGGGGGCAGGTTGGGGAGCAGGATGGCCTTCAGCTCCCATCCAGCACGAACAGAGCTGACAGGCAGAAACCATTCAGGGGAAGCCCAAAGTAGGGCCAAATTCTTCCTCCGCTAAGACAGCGCCCAGTTCCCACCTGTCCCACCGAGGGCTTTGCTCATTATCCATGGCCCAGAGCAAAATTCACTCCTCCACTGCTCAGAATTCATGAAACAGAAAAGTTATTCTACCCAAATTGTCAACAGACAAAGCTCATTTCAACTTCACCTGTGACTGGGAAAACAATTTATGACAGAGAGAAGAAATGGATATTTTCAGTTTGCTTTTCTAGGCTGTTCCTAATGTGGTTCTGATCTGCCCTGAGACCCTCATAGAGCTTTGCTTGTGGTACCGAACCCATGGAAGGATGGAGGAGGTGTGGCTCAGGTAACATTTCACAGGTCCCTAGGCAATCCTGTTGCCTGCTTGTCACCAGGGCCAGATATATTGGCTGTGAGGGCACGCCTACAACCTGAATGTTCCTGGAACAAATGCTCCTCTGATTTGGGGTTGACACTTCATTCATTCACCACCCATTTATTAGGTGTCTACTACGGGGACCAGGCGCTGGGAACACAGAGATGATTAAGACATGGTTCCTGCCCTCGAGGAGCTCGTATTTTATCTGGGGGGACAGATGGAACACGTAATGACAAGTTGGGGAGATAGTGGCGCCAGGTGCTGAGGCTGCACTAAGGAGGAACTATTCTCACTTTTTGGCTGAGTTCTCAGCAGGCACTTCACAAAGTGTTTGACATAGACAGAGTGCAGACCCTGTGCAGGGGGGAGCAGAGGACCTGGGAGGGCGGAGGAGGTGAGATATTTGGTTTTCCCAGGTCTCCTACCTTCCATCTGCTTCTTAGAAACAGTTCTGGGAACCACAAATATCACAGGTGTGACTAAGTCAGTAAGACTCTGCGGTTATCATCAAAGAAAACAGAAGAGGGCCTGTCTGCATTTTTTTCCAGCACAGATTATTAGCTGTAGTGTAATGTGCATGTGAAAATCATATTTTCTATTTCTTAAACACCTAGGCTGATGGGTTTGCAAACTTTAGTGTGTATCGGAGTCACCAGGAGGGCTTGTTAAAACAGATTGCTTCACCCCACCCCCAGAGTTTCTGATTCAGTGAGTCTGGGATGGGGCCTGAGGAGATTTTTTATTTTTAATAAGTTCCCAAGGGACAACCACTGGCCTAGACCGAATCTGTCACATAGTAAGGGATCAATAAATGATAGTTATTAATAGTATTAGGCACTAAGCTTAGTGCTTTACATAAACTAGCTAACTTAACCCTCACCATAGCACTATATTGTAGGAATTATCACTGTCATCCTTATTTTATACAGGAGAAAGTGGAGACTCGATGATCTCAATATTTTCCCCAGGGTTGCAGAGCTAATAAGTAGCAGAGATAGGATATTGAAACCTAAGTCTTTTGAGTAGAAAAATCCATGTTTTTTTTCCTGTCATCCTTTTCAGTAAAAAAGTGTATTTTCTTTCCTTTTCTTTTTAAACACAGAAGCTAAAGAGATTTAACTATGAATAAATGAAGTCTAGAGTCACAATACCCTTATTCCATTTCAAATATGTCTCTGAATATATTACTAAAGTTATCCCCCAAGAGCCAGTGAAAGACCATTTACTTCTTGAAAATAGTTGTGAAAATATATGAGAGCAAGAGTTGGCTGTGCCCTGAGCCCAAGGAGCCTCCTAAGCCAATAGACATCAATCCTTTTTTGTTTTTTTAGTAATGAAGCACATTTTGTTAAGCAAAACTATAGCCAGACCCCAATATATAAAGCAGACACGATTAGGGTGACTTCTAGAGGTGAGAAACAAGTGTTGGTGCCTTTAACAGACTGAACTGGGAGGGCTCGTGGGCAGAAACTGGGAGCTCTCCCCATGGGAACATTAGCTCTGCTACAAGCAAGAGAACCTTCTGCTCTGCTTTGGAGACGGATGCAAAAGTGGACCAGTGAGTTCCTCAGAACTAGCAAACACCCATGACACATGCTACCTTCTCCCAGGAAGGGCTTCACCAACACCCTCGTGAAGTGGGATTGGTTGTTAGCTCAGGCTAATGCTGTTGGTAGGCCTTCCTCATATGAATGGGTTTTTAAAAATATATATATTTTATTGATTTTTCACAGAGCGGAAGGGAGAGGGATAGAGAGTTAGAAACATCAATGAGAGAGGAACATCAATCAGCTGCCTCCTGCACACCTCCTACTGGGGATGTGCCCGCAACCAAGATACATGCCCTTGACTGGAATCGAACCTGGGACCTCTCAGTCTGCAGGCCGACGCTCTATCCACTGAGCCAAACCGATTAGGGCTCATATGAATGGTTTTTAACACAAATTAGATCTGCGTTACATTTACAGTTGATAAACCATTTAGTAAACTGTTTAGCTTATTTTTTTATCAGCTAATTCATAGTGGTCTTTGTGAAGGTCAGAGTAAGGTACCACATCAGATGCTTTTAAGGAGAAGGACCGCCCCCAAGTGAACCCAGCTGCTAATTATCATTCCTATTGAATGAGAGATTCAAGAACGCAACCACTCCTAATAAGGGGTAACTGCACATTATTTGCTTCTGTTTGGGTGAGTAGATCAATACTTACAAGTGTGTTCAGAATGCCAGTGACTCACTACCATCCCTAGGTGTGAAGACCCTATCTTTGTACTTACAGGCTGATTCAGTTGAAGCTCATCCACCACCACCTATTTCTTTTTGGGCTGTCAAGAGAGACCAAGAAAGTTATCTCCCAATACCCATTCTCTCTGTCTTCCACTGGTAATAGCCTGCAGACAGGTGATCAATATTTAGCCAATGTGACGCAAACAGAAAGGATGTGTACAACTTTTTGATCACTTTGTATAAGGAAACTATTTGCCCTCCATTTCCAATTCCCCCTTCCCACTGTTTGGGAAGGAGTAACAGCTAGAACATCTGTCTTGGATGCAAATATGGAAGCCATGTGCGGAGTCTGGCAGAAACAGACCACCAGCCTTGTGATGCTCCCTTTGCAGTGTTATACACAAGGGAAATAAATTCTGTCTGATTTAAATCACCATATTTTTGGTTTCTTGATTGCATCACCTTTGTTAATAACTTAGGTGCGGGCCAAAGATGACCATACATTCTGATATTCCTCCCATTAAGAGGTGGGGGTCTATGGTCCTTTCTCTTGAATGTGAGAAGGTTTGTGACTGCTCTGGCCAATTTCTGAGCCCAGGCCTTAGGAAACTGGCAGCTTATACTCTCTGTCTTTGGGAATACTGTATTTGAGACCTCAGCTATCATGGAAGAAGTCTGACTCCCTGAGACCGCCATGCTGAGAGGCTGTGTGTGGACACTTTATTGATAGTCCCAGCTTTCCAGATACCCCTTCAAGGTTCCAGATGTATGAATGATGCCATCTCAGACCCATTAGACCATCCCATTTGTCAGCTGGATATCACGAGTAACCTGGTCAACAGTACTCTGAGCAGAAAAAAATCAACCAGGTTGTTATATGGGGAGGCAAAGTATGGAATTGCTGTACTGATCTTGTGGCTGTAAAGGGAGCCATTGATGACACATTGAAAATGATACAGAGGGAATGCAGACTGGTGCAGTCATTGTGGAAAACAGTATGGAGTTTCCTAAAAAAAAAAATTAAAAATGGAACTTCCTTTTGACCCAGCAGAACCACTTCTGGGAATATATCCTAAGAATCCTGAGACACCAAACAGAAAGACTATATGCACCCTTATGTTCATAGCAGCATTATTTTCAATAGCCAACATCTGAAAACAGCCCAAGTGCCCATTAGTAGAGGAATGTATAAAAAATCTGTGGTACATTTATACAATGTAATACTATGGGGCTGCAAAAAAGAAGGACCTCTTACCCTTTGCAATAGCATGAATAGGCCTGGAGATTATTATGCTAAGCAAAATAAGCCAGTCAGAGAAAGACAAATACCATATGATCTCACTAATATGTGGAATCTAATGAACAAAATAAACTGATGAACAAAATAGAACCAAAGGCATGGATACATGGAACAAATGTCAGCGGCATGGGAAACTGGATAAAAGAAGGTGAAGAGATTAGCCAACTAATATATACTAGTATACACAGCCCATGGACACAGACAACAGTGTGGTGAAGGCCGGAGGAGGTGGGGGTGAGGGCTGGGTAGAGTTGGGCAAAGGAGGGGAAATGGAGGCCATCTGTAATAGTGTCAACAATAAAAAATAGTAAATAAATAACAAACAAAAAATATGGCAGAGTGGAAAGATGGAAGTGTCTTAGTCCCTGATTGCATCAATGAGCCACAGTCCTAACCTTGGAATCAGCTGTCTCCAGACTTCTCATTTAGTGAGATAGAAAAGTCCATATTACTAGTATTTAAGCCACTCTTTTTTTTATTTATTGATTAAGGTATTGCATATGTGTCCTTATCCCCCCATGGCCACCCCTTCACCCCCCACCTTAAGCCACTCTTGATTAACTTTTCTGTTACTTGTGGCTGACTGTTATGGGGACCAGAGGATTTGGCTGGGCTTGAAATCAGACTCTGACTTCTTTAATAAGTTTACCAGTTGGGAAAGGCTGATTTATCCTGAGGCAGCCCTCTGAGGTTCTCCTGGAAGTTGATGCATAACCTCCAGTTATTCTGCCTGGTGGTGGACAACACAGGTGGAATTCCATTGCACATCATCTCATCTGCCTTCCCTTCACCTTACCTAGGGCCAGGGGCTAGAGGAGAGAGAACCTGATTACCTCCATGTCTCCTGGGTGGATAATGAAGGGAACTCTTCCAGCAGCTTCCTCAATACAGCCTTTCTGGCTGGGGATGAGGGCTCTATGGGCAGAGGAATGGATTTGAGAGTTTCTTCCCCAAGACAACATGGGGAAAGGCTTATAGTTAAGGAAGGTAGAAGAACCAAAAACCATGCAGAAAAGACTAGATCTAAGAAGCCAAACTTTGGAGGTCACCAAACTGAGGAGGGCCAAGGTCATCTGGGAGTGAGGATTTGGGGCTGGACAAGTGTGGTGAGGGATAGGACAACAAACACATGTGATTTGGGAATGTCTTTGTGTGCTTGTGTGCACACATGGGGCTGGTGGAATAGCTCAAAATAGCTGCTGGTGTTTGTGGACATCTGGGGCATAGTGCACAGATGCTTTGGCTGGCTTGCCTAAAAGAATCTGAGAGAACACACACTCAGGAGGCCTATTTATGTTCCAAGATACAACCTAAATGCAAGTTGCTCATGAAGTCCTTACTGATCTATTCAATTGATCTGTGGATCAATCAATTGACTTGTAGATCCAATTGGTCTATAGAGCGTGGCCTATGACCTAATTGTAGCATTTAATTCAATTTCTCCTGTGTTACAGCCAGCAATTGTTTAGCCATTTTTTCCCAACTGGATTAAATGACTTTTGAGGGTAGGAACTATTTAACTCTTCCCTTATAGCATATACCACAGAGTTTTGTAGATAGAAAGTGCTCAATAAATATCTTTTGATTAATTACTATTGTTAACCTTTTGGCTTATTTTTCTGTTGACATTTAGAAACAGATTAGGAATGTTTTTAATAGTGCATTTTTTCCTTAAATGACAGAATAAACACAGAAATCCATCATCAAGTAGGCAAAATAAATCTTACGCAGAATAGTTAAACATATTTAAGAAAAAAAGTGGAATAGGGACACAAGAGAAGGATTTGAAGGCTGAAAATTTCTCTGTCTTAGACCTGCCCCAGGCAAATGAATGCTCTCTGAAAACTTCATCAGCTCTTTTCTACACAAAGTGCTTTCTGACCATTGCTCTACAGTGTCTCCCCTATTTGGACACAGAGTTTCATTTATTAATCAAACATAATTGGGCCCCATTTTAAAAGGATGAACAAAGCCCATTTTGTTGTCCCACTCAAAAGCTGGGCTTAGTCTGGGTCATGCTGTTTGTCAGCATCTGTTTCTAGGCTCTGAAAGGTTGGATATTAGAAAAGGACAATTGGGGGCCAGTTGGGCAATTTCCCACTCCTGGGGTCCTTGAAAGGGCCTCTCCCAAGGCCATGGTGCTGTGTTCTCTGACTATGAATGTGGAGCCTAGTCCTCCACATCTTACTCAGCAAGAACAGTCTAGCTGGCCCCTTGTCAACTGGGTCATTTCTCACAGCATAAGCCCATCTTCTGATGATCTGTCCACAAAGCCAGCTCACACTTGATTCCCAGAGCTGCTGTTCTTTCTTCAAAAAACTTTCAGTGGCTCCTCATTCTTATAGGTTGCTTCTGAAAAGACTGAAAAGACTATGAAATATCTACAGCCCACATAAATACTGTACAATTAAGAACCAAAGAGGAGGAGACAAACAGTATTAGAAAAAGGGAATGCTGTAATATCTTCTATTTATTGAGGATAGGCACTGTGCTAAGAACTTCACATACATTCTCTATGATCCTCACAGTAACCCTGGGATGTAAGTAACATGACCTCTATTTACAGAGAAAGTAGTGTCAGAAGTCAAGTTACTTGGTCCATGTCACACAAATAATTAGTGGTGGAAGCTGGATGAGAATTCAGGACTAATTCCTTATGTTATATATATAAAGGGAACCAACTACTTATGTAGGAAAACTATACCTAATTAAATGCTACTTGACTAACAGCCTCAATGAATATTTTTAAATAAAAATATAAAACATCCCAAAACGAAACAATGAAACCCTATTAAACTAGTAATAGAGAAAGAAATTCAACAATTTTTTCAGAATACACCAAAAAGCAAGGCTCACAGACTTAATGAATTCCTCCAGACGCCCAAGCAATAGCTAATTTCCAAGCTGTGCTAACTGTATCAACACACAGACAAGGCAGGACTTCATCTAATTTATTCTATGTGACAAATTTGATCTTAATGAAGGCTACTCCAGGAATGCAGAAAAGAAATCAATACAGGAAAATATGTGAACTTTGAATGATGCAATGCATTTCAATATATATCAAAAGAGGAACTTTTTTGAGCAAAAGTATTACCTTAACTTGATAAACATACCTATTTTAAATCATAAACCAATAATGGAACAACACTAAAAGCTTTTCTTTAAAAAATTAGGCCCAAAACAAGAATGTCACTACCATTATAACTTAATATTGCTTTAGGCAAATCACAAAAGGTATAAAGAACAGTAACTGTTGGAGAGAGGAAAATATTTACAAAGACTTTACACTTGAAACTAAATCAACAAGTTTAGAAAGAAGGCAAATTTGCTATTCAAATTCAAAGACCTATAGCATGACTGTACACAATATATTGCTATGTATTATATACACCGTATTAGAAGCAGTAAACAGCTAGAACTCATATATGTACAATAATATAAAAACATGAGATGCATGCAATGAGTTGAGAAATTCAGTAAGAGATCAACCGAAGGACTTGTATGCATGCATATAAGCATAACCAATGGACATAAGACACTGGGGGGTAGAGGGGGCCAGGGGATTGTCAAGGGCGGGGAAGAAAAAAAAGGACACATATGTAATACCCTTTGTAATACTTTAAGCAATAAAAAAAAATAAAAAAATAAAATATGCAAAAAAAGACTTGATTAATTTTAAATCAAAATCATTTTTTCTTAGAATTTGACAAAATGATTCTAACATTTATTAGACAAACAACATATTAACAGCATAAAAGGATATTTTGAAAAAGAAGATCTCTAGTTGAATAAGACTAGAATTGTAAATTCTATACATATTAAAAAGCAAGATAATTAAAGCAGTATAGTACTGGGTGCAAAACCAGACATATTGAACAGTAGAGGAGAATTAGAAGCCCTGAGACAAACCTATTTATATATGATAATCTGATATATGATGAAGTGTGATAAATAATGAGCAAAGGAGAAGTTATTAAACAAACAATCTTATAAATTTAAATATCATTTATATCTAAACATGTGCCAAATATATTCAAATGAATTAAACAGTTAAATATAGTTTTTTAAATCAAAGAATAACCAAAAGAATAGAGAACCCAGATTGCATCAGATCTTGGGACCTATAAACAATGAATTTGAAGAACTTGTAAAGGCTTGGAGTGATAGAAAAATTAATAATAGCAGACATAAAATGATTCAACTAGTTAATACTTAACATAGTTTAATCATCTACACTAATAAAAGAGAAACATGGTAATTAGTGTACGACCGCTACCCTTCCCATTGGCTAATCAGCATATCCTTATGCAAATTAACTGTCAGCCAAGATGGCGGCCGGCAGCCAGGCAGCTGGAAGCGAACATGAGGCTTGCTTGCTCCAGGGACTGCAGACTCCAATGTTCCCTGCCTGACTTGCCGGCCTCTGAGCTACAACTCTAAGAAACTATGTTGCAAATATAGAAGCTAAACAAAACCCCCGAAAGCAGCTTTCAGCCAGCCGGGATCTCAGAGCTAGAGTTATACATTGTTTCGATTATAGCAGCGGAAGCCTCAGAGCTAGAGCCAGAGCTAAAGCTGGCCCAGAATAAAAAAAAAGAAAAAAAGAAAAAAAGGAGCAGTTGGGAGCTTCAGTCAACAACCGCCAGCCTGAAAGCAGCCCTCAGCCCCTCACCCAGACTGGCCAGGCACCCCAGTGGGGACCCCCACCCTGAAGGGTGTGTGACCAGCTGCAAACAGCCATCATCCCCTCATCCAGGCTGGCCAGGCACCCCAGTGGGGACCCCCACCCTGATCCAGGACACCCTTCAGGGCAAACCAGCCGGACCCCAGGCCTCTATCTTATATAGTAAAAGGGTAATATGCCTACCAGCACCGGGATCAGCGGAGCCGCGAGGCCTCCTGGCACCGGATCAGCGTGACAGGGGGCAGTGCCCAAACCCCCTGATCGGCCCTGCTCTGTGAGTGACAGGGGGCAGCGCCCCAACCCCCTGATGGGCCCTGCTCTGTGCATCACAGGGGGTGGCGCCGCAACCTCCCCATCGACCCTGCCTTGAGTGTGACAGGGGGCGGTGCCCCAACCCCCCAATCAGCCCTACCCTGAGTGTGACTGAGGTTGGCATCGCAACCTCCCGATCCGCCCTGCTCTGTGCATGACAGGGGGCGGCGCCCCAACTCCCCAATCAGCCCTGCTCTGAGCCTGACCAGGGGCTGCACCTAGGGATTGGGCCTGCCCTCTGCCACCCAGGAGCAGGCCTAAGCCAGCAGGTCGTTATCTCCCGAGGGGTCCCAGACTGCGAGAGGGCACAGGCCGGGCTGAGGGACCCCCCCTCCACCCCCCCCCCCAGTGCACAAATTTTTGTGCACCGGGCCTCTAGTCTATATATATAAAAGCCTAAGCGACCATTAGACTGTTCGACCGGTAGCTATGATGTGCACTGACCACCAGGGGGCAGATGCTCAATGCACAGGCATGGAAACATGAAACAGACTGATGAATCTCAGAGGGAAGGGGGGAGGGGGGAGAGTGGGAAGCGATTAACCAAAGATCTTATATGCATACTAGAGGCCCAGTGCACAGATCCATGCACCAGTGGGGTCCCTCGGCTTGGCCTGCAGGGATTGGGCTGAAACGGGGTCTCTGACATCCCCAGAGGGGTCTCAAATTGCAAGAGGGTGCAGGCCAGGCTGAGGGACCCCATTGGTGCACGAATCCGTATTAAAAATGTAAAAATGAAAAAGGAAGTACTGAGAAATATTTTCTTCAAAATAGTACAATCGATAACATCTACAGAAATTGTTTTTTTTATCCTCACCAAAAGATATGTTTATTGATTTTTTTTTAGAGAAGAAGGGGTGGAGGGGGGGAAAGAGAGAGAGAGAGAGAGAGAGAGAGAGAGAGAGAGAGAGAGGGAGGGAGAGGGAGAAACATTGATGTGAGAAACATCAATCAGTTGCCTCCTGTACACACTCCGCCAGGGATTGAGCCACAACTTAGGTATGTGCCATGACTGGGAATCAAACCCACAACCTTTTGATGCTCAGGACAACACTCTAACCAATTGAGCCACCTGGCCAGGGCTATAGAAAGTGTTTAAATCAGTAAGAACATGTTTACTTCTAGAAATTCACCTGTATGAGGATATTCACCATAGCATTATTTCTAAGAGCATAAAATAAAAATATTCTTCCTCTCTTTAGTTGAGTTTATTGGGGTGACATTGGTTAATAAAATTATATAGGTTTCAGGTGTACAATTTTTATACACCTGGATAAGGGGGCATAAATGGTGATGGAGGGAGACTTGACTTGGGGCGGTGAGCACACAATACAATATACAGATGACTTAGATTCATTAGATTCCACATATAAGTGAAATTATATGGTACTTGTCTTTCTCTGACTGGCTTATTTTACTAAGCATTAAGAGGAACAAAGTTGGAGGAATCATGCTACCTGTTATGAAACTGTATCACAAAAGTACAGTAATTAAAACAGCATAGTCCTGGCATAAAAACAGGCACATAGATCAGTGGAACAGAATAGAAAGCCCAGAAATAAACTCATGCATTTATCGTCAATTAATATTTGACAAAGGAGGCATGAACATACAATGGGGTAAAGATAGTCTATTCAATAAATGGTGTTGGGGAAACTGGATAGATATGTGCAAAAAACCAAAACTATACCACCTTCCTACACCATAAGAACAAACTCAAAACAGATTAAAGACTTAAATGTTAGACTCAAAACCATAAAAATCCTAGAAAAAAATATAGGTAATAAAATCTTGGACATTTCCCCTAACAATATTTTTTCTGATATATCTCCTTGGGCAAGGGAAACAAAAGAAAAAATAAAGGAATGGGACTACATCAAACTAAAAAGTTTTTGCACAGCAAAGAAAACCATCAACAAAATGAGAAGACAACTCATTGAGTGGGAGAACATATTCATCAATGATATATCTGATAAGGTGTTAATACTCAAACTTTATAAAGAACTTATAAAACTGAACACCAAAATAACAAACAATCCAATTAAAAAATGGGCAAAGGGTTCTGGCTGGGTAGCTCAGTTGGTTAGAGCGTCATCCCAATATGCCAAGTTTGAGGTTCGATCTCTGGTCAGGGCACATAGAAGAATCAATCAATGAATGCATAAATCTCTCTCTCTTCTCTCTCTCTCTCTCTCTCTCTCTCTCTCTCTCTCTCTCTCTCTATCTCTCTCTCTCTCATCAATTTTAAAAAAAAAGGGCAAAGGACCTGAATAGACACTTCTCCAAAGAACATACAGATGGTCAATAGACAAATGAAAAGATGCTCAACGCCACTATTCATCAGAGAAATGCAGATTAAAACCACAACGAGATATCACCTCACATCTGTCAGAATAGCTATCATCAATAAATCAACAAACAACAAGTGTTGGTAAGAATGTGGAGAAAAGGGAACCTTTGTGCATTGTTGGTGGAAATACAGATTGGTGCAGCCATGTGGAATGCAGTATGGAGTTACCTCAAATAATTTAAAATGAAACTGCCTTATGACCCAACGATTCCACTTCTGGGAATATATCTGAAGAAACCCGAAACACTAATCCAAAAGAATATATGCACCCCTATGTTCACTGCATTATTTACAATAGCCAAGATTTGGAAACAGCCCAAGTGACCTGGAAAGTAAAAAGCTGTTTTAACGGTAATGGAAGACCTAATAAATTAGAGCCAACCAACGTAAAAATTCATCATTTAAAAAGTAACCATGAAAGATGTGTCTCACGTAATGGAAAGATGTTTATGATACAGTGTTAAGTGAAGAAAGAAAACATAAAATGGTACGTGCAACATGACTACAACTTTATAAAAACCAGAATGTGTGTGCTCTGGACCTGGATGGCAGTTCATAAAAATGAAAACAGCTGTTAGAGAGCTGGGTTTGGAGTGAGTTTTGAGCTGTAAACTCATATGAAATCAGGGATCAGGCAGGTGAGGATGGATAGAAAAAGAAGTGGTGAGGCCTAAGGTGAACTGGAGAGTCAGGCTCAGACAAAGTCATTCAAGTAAAAAGTAATAATAAATTAAACGCAAAACACTTAGATTTTGTGGAACCCTCTTTGGTTGGAGCAAAGGGCATGAGGCCAGAGCCATGTCCCTCCCAGTCAGATCTCCATGGAGACCTGACTCTGAGGGGTGTCCGCGGAGCACCTGAAGTTCCTAGAAGAGTTAGAAAGCCATGGGCAACAGGGAGCTGCACATGGATTCTCAGTGGAGAAGCGATTCAATGAGATCAGCGGGCCAAACTATGCCAGTTCAAGAGACTATGATTGTTCATGGCTTTCAGAGTGTGACCTCTGTACAATATTCCTTTTACTGCGGTTGTAATCATTATTTTTATAAAAATAAAATTCAGATCCAAAAAGAACTACTTAAAAGAATTTATGCTCTTTGCTAACCCACAACTGCTTGAGTTGATTATGGGACTGTGGCCCTGTGTCTTTGAATTCCTTCTAAATCAGGCTGTTTGGGAAAATGCCAACTTGCTATCTGATGGTAAGTTAAGTAGCCAAACACATCCATCCATCAAATATTTATTGAGTGCCCACCGCATGCCAGGCCTGGAGGACGATGGCAGAGAAAAGGAAAAAGACAGGGACTCTGTCTTCTCTGTGTGTGCAGACTGGTCCAAGATTCAGACACAACTAACAATTCCATGTGTGTGAACGCAGCCACAGACGCTATGGGAATATGGCTAATCGCTGCTAAGGCAGGGACAGTAGCCCTCAAAAGGTAAACTTGGAGCCACATCTCAAAAAAGGGTACAGATCTACCTGATCGAGAAGAAGGGAGAACATTCCAGGCCAAGGGAACAGAAGGAAGATTGGACCCATAAGAGAAACGAAAGCCACTACGCGGTGTGCTGGGGGCTGTCTGAGAGGCAGAGAGGATAAGGAACAGGCAGGACGTGTCTAGATTTCATCCTTGTAAGCAGGTCGTTTTCAAACTTTGTTTCTAAGTCACAAAACTCTTTGTTGGTAATCCTACTTGGAAGCCCAATGTTTAGAACAGACGAAAGGAGGCCGTCTCTGAATGGAGCAGGGGTTTGGGGCTGAGAGCCATACCCCTTCCCTTCAGATTCCACAGAAGTCTTACCCTGAGGCCCCACAGAACAAATTTTTTTTGGTATTCGTTGTTATTATAGACTTTATTCAAACCAAAATATGGTAATACAAGGCAAAGACCAGAGGTGGCAGCTGCCCAGAGTCTTAGTGGGTTACAGATGCAAACTGGCTGGAGACCAGTCCTTGGACCACACTTCAGTAAAAGACAAGTCCATTACATAAATACAGAGAACATCAGACACAAGACATTTCACATCTTTTGCACTGCATTTCCATTTTAGTTTTTTTTATTGGTTTCAGGGAGGAAGGGAGAGGGAGAGAGAGATAGAAATATCAATGATGAGAGAAAATCATTGATCAACTGCCTCCTGCATGCCCCATGCTGGCAACCCGGGCATGTGCCCTGATTGGGAATTGAACCCTGACCTCTAGGTTCATAGGTCGATGCTCAATCACTGAGCCACACTGGCTGGGCTGCATTTCCTATTTTAAACATACATATGCTACAACTTTACATTTTAAATTACTACTCCACCTATTTTGTGAGACCTCAAGATACTATACATTTAAAGCATCCTCAATGTCTCATTTTTCTACTTCCCCTTTCTTCTTGCTCATATCACATGAAGAGCTTTGCATTAATCTGATTTTTTTTAGGATCTTTTGGATGTTATGTGTTAAGGGTTTGTTTGGTATCTGACTGAAACGTTCCATGTTGCAGACCAAAGTCTGCTTATGTCAGGAGGATGGGATCATTGCATCCTTAGCCCTTGTCACAAAATATGTGGAGTAGTAATTTAAAGTGTAAAGTTGTAACTACCCCCAGAACAATTTGAAAGCTACAGTTGTGGGCAGTGGGAGACACACAAGGATTTTCGACAGGGAATGACTCAATCAGATTTGCAGGAGTCAAACCATGCGAAATATAAAAGATTGCTGTTATATGGAAGATAGGCCCTTGGCAGTAATAGCAAAACACCCTGGATTTCTGATTTTATTTTCTTTGTACCTGAGCTGCTAGGTATTATGGATTTACTCCCTGCTCCCACTGCTGGAATGATTGTTTCAATTTTTGAAACGTGGAGAGGAAAAGTTTTCCACATTAATGTCTCCCCAATGCCAGGGAACCAACACTAATGTGTCGATCGACAGTGCTCACTCAATCCTTTATTTTAACTCAGTGCAGAAAACTCACTGGACCGAGGTCGTGTGCTCTGCGAATATCTATTCATCGCCCTCCGGCCAAGAAGGGACCTGAACGTTATCTTCTTCCCCAGCCATCTCTGAGGTGTGAAACTCTTCCTCAAGCCAGTGGGCGCTACTCAAAGTACCTGGGTATGTGTTGGCCAGGAGCATGCAGGCACTTTAAGCTTACAAATTTGTTTTCTCTAAAAGCTCCAATTCTCCATCTGCCACCTCCATTCTGGGTGACTCCGTGATTGGGCATCTGGTACAATGCTTGTCGGAAGGGACATCTTGATGTACGATAATCATCTCTTAAGGACATTTACATGGGACGTTTCTCTTTCAGAGGATAAAGTGGGAAGCTGTCTTTCAATAAAGCAGGTGCTGCTTCCTCTTGCCAAATCCTGCCTTGGGTATATAAGGCAGCCCACCTAATGACGAGGCCCAGTCAGTGGCAGCCGCAAGGTCTGCATGTGGGGCTGATGGTGCCAAAGCAAATAACATGTTGGGGAGGTGATTAGGTGATATTAAATGTCAAGATCTCAATGAATTACTCTCAGAGGTTTCATAAAAGAGAAACATGGTCTTGTTTCTGTTGCTGCTGCGTCAAACAAAAACATTTTTTGTCTGCTCCTTTGCCGAGAAGTGTAACTATTGGCTTTTGAATTTGCAATCCATTCTAAGGATGAATTAGTGAAGAGACCAACCTCCTAAATCAGGAGTTCTTGGGCCCTGGCAGGGTGGATGAGATTTTCTGGGCCTCGAGGGCGGCCTTTAGTTTGTTTCTTGTCGTCTGGCATTTATCTTTTTGGCGTGGTGAAGGGTAGATGGAGGTTGCTTATAGACAGGCACTATTAGCACAGACAGCGTGGAGATGGACAGCACCAGCATTTCCAGAGGAATCTGTAAAGAGCAGTGCCAACACCTCTGCTGGACTCTGCCTGGTGTAATCAGCGCTATACAGGAGCCCACAGTGAGACGGCCTTAAAACTTGGATTAAAGAAAAGATTACCCTCTGAGAGTTGAATGAGCCAAATAATCAATGACATTAGCCACCTGCAGAAATCGTGGGAAGGGATAGGATGTTTCCCTAAGAGTTGAGCAGGAAGAACGGGATCTGGCATGATCGAAAGTGAAAGAAACGGAAAGCTAATCTGTGAGTTTGGCTCAAAGGAAGTGTAGGTTAACTGAGGGCATGGGGCAGGGGGGCTGAGTACGCGTGGAAAACAGAGTCTGGGAGAGAGACTTTGGTCCAGTGTGACCCGGTCTGGGCAAGCAAGCACAGGCCCTTGGGGATGTGAGGGTCCTTACCATTGGAGGGTGTCCCCCTCCCCCTGCCCACCTTTCTTCCTTATGTGCATTCAACACATATTCATTGAGCATCAGTCTAGACCCGTGGTCGGCAAACTGCGGCTCGCGAGCCACATGCGGCTCTTTGGCCCCTTGAGTGTGGCTCTTCCTAAGCCTTAGGAGTACACTAATTAAGTTAATAACAATGTACCTACCTATATAGCTTAAGTTTAAAAAATTTGGCTCTCAAAAGAAATTTCAATCGTTGTACTGTTGATATTTGGCTCTGTTGACTAATGAGTTTGCCGACCACTGGTCTAGGCCATATACTGTCCTAGGCATGGGGTGGGATGCAGTGGATAAGACAGAAATGAAGGGTTCTTGTGTTCATGGAAGCTTCAGGATGCTAAAAAATAGAGGTCCAAGATCACTTCAGAAAGCAATAAGCACTATGAAGAAAATATGAGAAGATGGCTGGGAAGGAGGGAAGGGCTTTCTGCAGAAGGGATGTGAGGCACATACCTTTCCGAGTCTCCCTGTAGTCTGGATGACAGAGCCTTGGGGAGTTCCTCCTTCCCTGTGCTGGGATCCATGCTGATCACAGAGGCTGCTGGGCAGGTCCCCAGATTCTGAGTAAAGGATGTTCCAGAGAGCAGAGAAAAGTGCTCTGCTCACTCGTCAGAGGCTTCCCTCACTGTAAATGGATATTCAGCATCTGGTGTAGGCACCAGCCTTTGCTCAGGTTGGGTAGCCCAACTTGGGCTGCCTGATGCACAGCAATCATCTGTCAATATCACTTCTTGTTGTTGATGTTGTTCTGAGATCCCTCCAACACACGAATGAATGTTTCCTCAGTGACTGACATTTGTAAAAGGGATGATGTCTTGGCTACATGCTTGTTCCCTGCAGTATTCATTTAGAACTTTCAATTTAGGATATTCATTCATATTGGAATCTAATCTTGCTAGAAAATCATATTAAAGGGAAATTCATTCCATTTAAACTAGAATATCTTTTCAAACAAGTCAATACAATGAGGAATTTATTTGTAGGTGAAGGAAGAATCTTGTAGCTTAATTATAAGAAAATGAGCTAGCCATATTAGAAAAAGATGGTTTCTCCATCATCTCATTATCTAAGTTCTAAGTGAATTTTTTGTTTCTCCTTTATTAGAATCCACTAGTTAATAGTTACCTGCTAATGAAGCCATGGCTTAAGAGTAGATATATTAGATTTTGTCCTTATAATAATAACTGTTTATTGGCAGATGTATATCTACTCAATTGTATGTATTTTCCTATTTAAATTTCAAATTAATGCTATGGAGTTGGTACTTTTATTATCCCCATCTATAGCTAAGGAAATTGAGGCTCAGAGACTGGAGGTAACTTGCCAAAGCCACGCAGGTGGTAAGTGGCCACGCTTACCATCTTCAAACACGGGTCTGTTTCACTTCAGAGCCCAAGGTCTCAGCCATCATCCTGTAGAGACCCTCTTGGAATCTGGGAGCATTGCAGGTTCCTATGAATCCTTCCTATAACTTTGAAACAATCACCAAAAATGGGAATAAAGAAATCATGGCGGGGGGGGGGGGGGGGAAGGGTAAGAGATCAACCGAAGAACTTGTATGCATGCATATGAGCATAACCAATGGACACAAGACACTGGGGGGCATGGGAGGCTAGGGGAGGGTCAAGGGGAGAAAAATAACGAAACATATATAATACTCTTTGTAATACTTTAACCAATAAAACAATTAAAAAAGAAAAAAGTATTCTTTTACAGTGAAATAAATAGGATTGAATTAAAAAAAGAAATCATAAAGATCTTTTACATAAAGATTGAAAATGCATGAAGTCAGCAATAAAACTTTATAGAAGCCAATTAAATGGATGTTTAAAATGTTTTCTTTTCCATGGCTTTGATGGAAAAAGAATGATTATAGCTCCACTTTCCGACCTTTTCTTTCTTCTTCCCTTCCTTCCACAAATATCAAATATTCTCAGATTCCTAGGATGCGAAGCACTATGCAGGGCATTGAAGTCTTACAAATTAATAACTCAACGTCCCTGGTCTCAAGGAGCTTATACTCCAGTGCACAAGACAAGCCACAAACTTGAGTGCTCTCTTAATTAGAGATTCCCAAGGAGCCGTGCATGAGCTTGGGGGAGGAACATGTAATGAAGAAACCAGGGGTGTGGAAGGAACACGGAAGGCTTCCCCAGCCAGGGAAGAAGGAGAGGAGAAAGAAGAAGTCATGGATTCAAGGAATATTTTACGATTTAGAGCTACTGTCCCTTGGTGGTCAGCTGTTGTCGGGGTGAAGGACAGGAGTGATTTGGGGGACTACCTGGTGTCTGGATTGAACAACTGGGTGGAAGGATATTTCTGTTTAGACAGTGTAACTATGAAGACACTGGAGGAATGGACTTATTCTTTGCTCCTGGAAGGTATATTGAAAGCTAGCACTTGTATATCTCCTTGAAGTATCTAGGGAACCAAATATTTCCAGACAATTGTGACCTTCAGGTCAAGGGTGTGCACTGTTCATTTCTGGACCCTGCATGCCCAGCACTGGACTGCTACTTAGGTTCTCAGTAAATTCATACCAAAGGGATTCTCTGTCCCCCCCCCCCCCCAAAGTAGATAGTGCTATGAAATTGCATACTGGGCAAGTTATTACTGATATCAATGAGATATTGCATTAAATATGAAAGCAGGAACAAGGTTCACTCAAGTCTTGAGACCAATTTTAGCTTAGGTTCCTGGTTGCCTTTTGGAAACCTCTTCATTGCCTCACTTGAGTCAGTTTTTAAAATACAAACAAAACAGAAGCCCCTTTTCTCCTCTAAGTTCCAACTTTTGAAAGAAATAAAAATGCAATGTAGCAAAAAAATGACTAAATAAATAATTTTATTCCCAAACAGCTGTGTATATACAAAGTTAGACAAAGCAGCTGTAATGAAGAAATGTTTTTAAATGGAGACTTGGGACCGCTCCATTGGGTCCAAGGAATGCCACACCCAGCCCGAGATGCTGGGCCCGGGGCCCAGGGGCCTGAGAGTGATGTCTTAGAGTGGGAGCCAGAGCAGAGACACCAGCTCAGAAGACCCCGTCTTTATGCACAGCAGTGTGCATGGGGACCCAATCAAATGAGAGTGAGATTTAAATCCAGCAGACATTTATGGAGCACCAGTTATGCCAGGTCCTGGTTCATTAGCTTTCATATGTCTCACTTTTTAAAATTCCATAACAACAAACAAATCTGTTAACATGTATTCAGCTTATAAAGGCTTGGCATTAAAATAGGAGGGAGTAAACACCCCAGGGGAGCACCCACCTCCTGTTCCAGCTAGAGAACAGGATGTGGTCATAAGAAAAGAGGTCTGTTAAGTCTTGCCACCGCCAGTTGCACTTCCCTACCTTCGACCTGGCTTAGTGGTTTTCAGACTTGAGTGCGCACAAGAACTCAAGGTCATGCACATAAGAACCCTATGTTCTATTGAACAGGCAACTTCAGGGACTTTAAGGACAATGATACGTAATTTTCACATTATGGACGGATTTTAGAGACCCACCCTCACCCAAGATGGGAAGCTCCTGTCACCATTCTAGTTACCTGCACGTTGGCACTGGGAGTTAATTCAATAATTGCTTGAACTTTATGCTTAAGAAGAATTAGAAGGGTAGGAGGCTCATAATGCTCAACTGCTTGTAACAATGGACATTTAAACACCAAAAGAAAATAAAATGCCCCTAGAACAGTGGTTCTCAACCTTCCTAATGCTGCGACCCTTTAATGCAGTTCCTCATGTTGTGGTGACCCCCAACCATAAAATTATTTTCATTGCTACTTCATAACTGTAATTTTGCTACTGTTATGAATCATAATGTAAATATCTGATATGCAGGATGTATTTTCATTGTAACAAATGGAACATAATTAAAGCATAGTGATTAATCACAAAAACAATATGTAATTATATATGTGTTTTCCGATGGTCTTAGGCGACCCCTGTGAAAGGGTCGTTCGACCCCCAAAGGGGTCACGACCCACAGGTTGAGAACTGCTGCCCTAGAAAGACCAGAAAAACGAACATGGCCAGAGGCTAAGGAAGCTCTACCTTCAAAGCCCGCCGGGCACAAGTTTCTCCGGTCCTATACTTAATTTGCATCCACAACTTTGTAGTCTTTTTTTCTTAAAAAACAACCTTCCCCCAAAGAGAGTAAGCTTTAAGCCCCATGGATTCTGGCTTCGTCCCTAAATGCAGCAGTCACTACTCTTGAGTCTAAATTGAGTCCTGTGCTGTCCAGCACTGAGGGCAAAATGGGACCCATGGCTACTCAGTATGTGCAGCAAGGCATCAGGAGGGAAATCAGAATGTCCAAAATACCGAACTGAATAGCTGTCAACCCAATTTATAGAGCCTGAGCTGACAGCTGCAGAAAACGAGGCACCAATGTTAGAAAATAGTACTATGTCACTGCCGTGTTAGTTAATATTTAATTTACTCACAGTTCACCAGTAATTCAGTAAACAGACATTTATCAAGTTCCTATTTTGTAACCAGCCCTGAGCTAGAGTCTCAGGGGAATATGAGAGGATGAAGATCGGGTTCTTTTTTATTTTTTACTCATATGTCCTGAGAAGAGGCAGATGGGTGTGTACTGAAAACAGGGAAACGCCTACCCAGAGGAAACCCTGAACCCTGGGGTGAATTACAGACCTGCTCCACTTCTGTGAATGGAGAAAGGGGACCGAACACTGGTTGGAAATCAAGGAACAGGGATGTTTGATTTCCTTTCCTCCCTTTCTTCTTCTTTCCACAGATGTTTACTAAGCACTTGTTCTTATTTTATTTTTAAAAATATATATTTTATTGATTTTTTTACAGAGAGGAAGGGAGAGAGATAGAGAGTTAGAAACATCGATGAGAGAGAGAGACATCAATCAGCTGCCTCCTGCACACTCTCTCCTGGGGATGTGCCCGCAACCAAGGTACATGCCCTTGACTGGAATCAAACCTGGGACCCTTGAGTCCGAAGGCTGAAGCTCTATCCACTGAGCCAAACCGGTTAGGGCACCTGTTCTTATTTTAAATAGCAGCTTTATGGAGATATATTTCATACACTACAGAACCCACCTACTCAAAGTACGCGATTCAATGTTTTTCAGGGTATTACAGTGTTGGGCAACCATGACTACATCAATTTAGAATATTTTCATTGCCCCCTCATGCAACCCCCATACCCATGAGCAGTCACTCTCCCTAGGCAACCACTAATCTACTTTCTGTTCCTATAGATTTGTCTGTGTTGGACATTTTCAAGGACTTGTTATAGATCTGGTCTCAGACTGGGAAGGGGGGCTATAGACACCAGTGTCTCCCCGACCCCACCAACTCTGCTATTAGCTTGGAGGACCCTTCACCTAACCGCCCCCAGAGTTTAGTTTTTTTCCTCCTACAAGTGAAAAGGATGGATTTCAGGTTCCCTTCTACTTTAAAACGTGTTCCTGGTGAAAAGCATGGATCCAACGTGATTGGGTGGGAAATGGGAACTTTCAGGTGCTCGTGTTAGGAGCAGAGACTGCACAACCTTCCTAGAGACCCATTTGATAAGATTCATTAGGATGACTAGAAAGGTCTACACCCCTAAACCCAGAAACCCCACTCTTAGGATGATCCTTAGGCATTCATTAGGACAGTTGCAAAGATACATGGTCAAAGGTGATCATGACAGTATTGGACTTTACTAGCCATGAAAACCTGCAAGACATATTTATGCCCAAGACAGTTCTCTGCTCTTGTAATTGTGCTGTTGTCCTGGGCCCACATGTGGGGCCTGACATTTACCCTCCCCCATAAAGCATTATGAGCATAGGCCCTGATTTGACCTGCACTATAAAGACATCCATGATATCACAAGGGTTTGGATTGTGGGATTTTGCTTTTTATTATCTTTAATGATTCCAGCTTTTGTCCTTTGACTCCACTCGTTTTTGTCTTCACCATTAATATCCCACACTCATTCAACTCATAAATAACTTTCATCTTGTTAGAGAGCTTGGAAGCCTGACACTTTCATCACATGGTATCTTCAGACTTATTTGTGATCAAATAGAAATGACTTCATGAAGGACTCCGCAAAATCAATTGATCAGAGACAGCCATATTTTTGAACTTTGGCATCTAGTAGAAGTGTAATTTAGAACTTGGAAATAACTCTCGATATTTTCACAATTTTAAGAGGGCAGAGTACTCACTTTTGAAAACGGCATTATTTCTAGCTACTTAGTAATGACATGTGGTGAGGCAGCTACCAGGTACATCAGGTGATAATACGTTCAGCGAGTACCATTAATTTCCACACCACTTACTCACCACTGAAGACATTTCAATATCGCTGCGACCTCGGCTGACAAGGACCATCGTTTAAATATTTCACATAGGCTGTCCCCTCTCTTGTTTGCAAGAATTCAAACATGCTGTCTTGTATTTGTCATTCACTAAAGGTAGAATAAGTATTTAGGTGTGCCTTTAAATGTAGGAGTTCCTTTTAAAATAATAAATACATTAGTAAAAGAAAGAAACTATTTCTCCATCTGGAATTATCATTCAAGCCAGCGTTTTACTCTAAATAATTTTTAGAAGAATGCCTTTGCTTTTAGTTTGATAACAACTAATTTATTCTTAGCTAATTTAATTACTTTGTAATTAGCTTACGAGAGCAGGAAAGAAGACAAATATCTTTGTGATTGGTGCTTTGTAATGAACTAGATGAGTGAGTAAACACACACATTTACTGTGTCAGCCAGGGCAGAACCTATTTTTGGGGGAGAGGGTCTGGATTCTCAATTCTTTCCCACTGCTCTCTAGCATTCTTTCACGTGAGGTTTTGCTGTGGGTACTTCACTGCTAAAATCTACCCTTAAGCATTAAACTGACCCAGTGGCTGACATCTGTCATTCTAGTCAGAGTCACTAATGAAGTTTCTTTTGCATTTATTGCTTAAGAAGCTGAAGGCTACTTAGGACGGTCATTACTCAATTACATGCCCAGAGGCATATAAGTCACTAGAGCTTTTGCCAGATACCCTGGAGATTAAATCTCAGCCACCCATGGGAAGGTTTCACAGGAATATTCTGCCCCACCAGTGAGAAGTGGGTAAAAAGGGAGGTGAAGTTCATCCTTAACCAAAAGGGCTGGAACCACTGAGCTATGCTGGGCACTGGAAGAAGGGCCTCTGGGGTAGCTCCCAGTTCAAGTTCGTTTTCTAGAAGCAATCTCAACGGGCCTGAGGAAGTTTCTAAAGAAAGATGTTCCTTGGGCAAGCTGTGCAGCAACTCAGCTTCAATAAAGGCTCAACAGGGCCCTGTTCTAAACTGCTGCCTTTAGCAGCACTGCTGAGTCTTACAGCCACCGAAGAGCTACACTGGTGAGCAGGAAACCCTAAAAGCTGCTAATGGCCATTGCTGTCAAAAGACTTTGTGGCAATTCTCTTCAAGGGTCCCCTGGGGGCCTCCCTGGTTAGCAGAGGGGAGAGTACCAACTGATGGTATATTTTAGTATCTCCTCACCAGGAAGAGAGAATAACAATTTTCCACCAGGACACGACCGTGGTGGGAAGCCCAGGTGGGGCTCAAGTTCAAGACAGAATTATAACTCAGCTTGTCAATTTCCACTTGAGGGCATTGCCTGAGAAGCAATGGTGAGATTCTGGACATGCATTCCCTCCTATTTACCTCCTTCCCATAGAGACACTGATGAATATTCTGCCTCTAGTACTTAACCTTTTCTAGGATTTGAAATAACACATGACTTATTCTTAGGAAAAAAAATTTGTACACTGTGACCTGATTAATGGTCTTAGCTGACCACAGATCCCCTAGCCACCATTCCCTTGGGACTCCCAGGCAATACCTGTGCTGTGGGGACAGTATCCCGGCTTTGTTTGTCTGAGGAAGACCAACTGGGGGAATGCAGAGCTAAGGCAGGCTTAGCAATGAAAATCCCTCCTCTCCAAGCATCACTATAGCAACTTTTTGAAGATAAGACACATTGAATGTGAATTCACTTAAAGTAAACCTTAAGGTCATATCAAGTGAAATGAATAACCACCCTGTTTATCTTTGGGATAAGCAGGGTTAGCATCCTCAAAAACCCTTCAACAAAATGGTAAATGTGTAGTATGTATATAAGTATGTCTGCATACATGTATGTATTTTTACCACAATGCCTCCTGGGCCTTCAACATGTTCACAAGCCATCACAGATGAAGTTCAGAGTGCGATGTCTTTAAGATTGGGGTGGTGTGGCAATGGGGGTGAGGTTAGGGGCTAGGGCCTTCGAAGGAGGCTTCACCTTTGCAGAACCATCTGACCATCTCCTAGGTCTTCCTGCCAAGCCTTCTGTTTCCCATCTTGGAATCTCAGGCTCCTCCTGCTCTTACCTTGCTCTGGACCTCACCTATTGCTGATACTGTTTTTCTTCTATGCTTGTGGCATTGGCACTGCTGAAATACTTCTCCAGTGTCTGACCTCAGCTGTGTCCAATTTTTGGCTTCACTATTTTATTCCTTGGTTTGGATTATTGGCTTTGATCTTGATTTTGGGTCTCCTTCTGGGCACAGCTTCCAGCCCTACATGCCCTTCAAACACCGCATCCTCTAATGAGAGACACCTCACTCCAAAGCTCTGTCTGTCCTTGAGGCACATGAACTGGCAGGGTCTGTATTTTGCCTGCCTTCAGTCAGGTGTGTGTGTGTGAATTAGAAGAAGGGGTGCAGTGCTATAGAAGAGCATTTAGACAACAGTCTTACAAAAAGTCCTTCATTGTCACTCTTTCTACTCATATTAGCTCTGTGCCCCTGTGAGACACTGATCCATCCTAAGGCACAGTAACAGACTGGCCTTAGGAATCCTTTCTTCCCTGCTTTTCCTATATTTAAGGGCAGGAAAACATACCTTAACTTTTGTGCACAATGAAGTCCTTAACAATGTTGCAACTGACCTATTTATGGACCCTCTATTATGTGCCAGGAAGCTACTGGGACATAATAGTGAATAAGAGAGACCCTGCCCTAGGGTAAGAGAAGGTTCTATTTTCAGTAAACTTAAAAAAAAATTTTTTTTTTACTCCCTTATGACACTTTGTCTTTTACCCACAATTTGCTACCAACATTTTCAACACATGTTCTTTAATTTCGTTGTTTTCCTACGGAACTGAACACATGGTTGACTGGCTTAAGTCCAGTGACTCTCTGAGGCTAATGCAGCACGCCTCACAATTTCTTCTATTTTCCTCAGATACGTTGTGAGCTTGTGAGCTTGCTTACAAGACCTACGCTTCTTATCACTTTTATTCTTTTGGTTTACCACCCTTTTTACTAAGCCAATAAGGGCAAAATCCTCAAGCAGTTATACAAACACTGCTGTACAAGCTGTGCGGCTGGCTGGCATTTGGTGTTCACAGCAGCCGAGAGAGGTAGGTTCTTAATGTATGAAAGTGAAGGTTATTCAGAAGTTGAATATACGAAAAAAAAATACAGGACTGCTTGGATCTCGAACGCCTCTTCTCTTACGGCTTTCGTAATCGGCACAATTTTGGCAAAAAGTAGATTTCCAGCTGTTTCAAGTCACAGATGTATTCTTTTCTGAGTTGTTCTAAAAATATGTACAGGCTGTTTTCTTAGGTTTTAAATCAGAATTCTCTTGATAGATTTTTGCTTTGATTTGGAATCTTTTGGCTCAGGACTGTTTGCTACAGTGAACTGGATGCTAACTTGCCCTGGAAGAAAATTGCTGGAGCCAGAAAGTCACGCAGCCCTGGCTGTTTCTTCCCTTCCCTTTATTATTTCACAATGTGTGCCCAGTCCTGCAAGATCACGGAGAACAAAATGTGCCCTACTTGTTTTAAGTGTGTGGGGAGGGAAGAAAGAAGTGACTCAACATTAAAGGAGTTCTACATCAGGGGAGGTTGGAGTGGGAAAGTCTGTGGGAGAATCAGAAAGCTCAGGCACAAGGTTATAAATTAAGGAGGAAATTTAAATGGTCAATGCACAGTTTATAACCTTAATCTACGCGCTCTTCCCAGACAGAGACTGTCCTTATTCGCGTAAGTTCTGTTGATTCAGGGACCAGTTGGTGCAGGGTTTGGGTTCCCATCCCAAGGCTACTATGGGCCATCAAGGCAGATGAGAGATGAACAAAATAATCTATAGAAGAGAGCGAAGACTCAGAAGTCTGGGAGAGCATGCAGGAGGACAGATTTGTAAGAGGTGGAACGAACAAAAGCTTTGGAGCCAGCGGACCTGCGTTCAAATGCCAGCTATGCCTTTTGGACAAATAAGTTGCTTATCTGCCCTGAGCCTCAGGTGTCTCTCACTTGTGAAATGGAGATGATAATAGCATCTGTTTCATTCCAGGGTTATAGAGTTAAACACAACAATGCACGTCAAGTGTCTAGTGAAGCTGGCTTCCTAGCTGGCTTTCAATACATCAGAGTTAATAGTGACAACAGTATTAAAGCACATGAAGTTGTGATTAAAAATTAAGTGTTAATGGCCAATAAACATACAAAATTGGGAGATATACAACCTTTTGACAAGTCAGGGGAATATGAATTAAAACAGTAATAGCTTTGCCTACAAGATTTGCAAAAACTAGAATAGGGGCCTCTCCAGTGCTTGTGAGTGGCAGGAAAATGGGCACTGTCACACGTGGCTGGTTGGAGTGTGAATGGGTGGAAAGTATTTGGAAAGCAAGTTGGTAATAACTATTTTAATTGAAAAAGACAAAGTTGTTTGCGTCACTAATACCACTTCTGGGAATCTATTGTAAATAAATAACCCAAATTTGTATACATGATGTTCACTACACAATTGTTTATAATAGCAATAGCACAAAAATTAAAAACAACCTAAATATCCACCAATAAGGGAATGTTTAAATAAATTATAGACCTTCCATATAATGAGATACTAATTCACCATTAAAATAATTAGGTAAAATCCATACTGTGTTGAGTACAGTAACCAAGTTGTGGGGACTACTAAGGATAATGTCATCCTGTTTCTCCAAGAATGTCCGGATAAGCAGATACATACGTAGATAGAGCTTCATTTATATAAATTCAAGAAGTTGGGAAGGACATACACCAATCTGTTTAGGATAGTTACCGCCTCTGGGGTTTAGAAGGTGGGATGGGAAAGGAGAGACATTCTTCCCCCCTCCCCCCCCACTTTATGTTCAAATAATGGGACTGTAAGTAATTTTTTTCCTTTTTGCTTTTAAGTATTATTTAAACAACTAGGAGCCTAGTGCGCGATTTGAAATCGTGTGGCACTGCCCACCCTTGAGTCGCTGGTCTGGCCCTACCTGGCTCCCCAGGCCCGGCAGCAGCTGCGGCTGCTGCTGGTCCGGCCCTGCCTCCCTCTCCAGCCCTTGAAGCTGATCAGGTCCTCCCCCAGCACAGGCGCAGAGGCCCCTGCCGCCCCGCGCCGACGCACGCGCGCAACCTCCTCCTGTCCGGTCGACCTGTTACAGTGTCCTGGTTAATTAGCACATTTCTCTATTATATATATAGAGAGAGATACCTACGAAAAGAAAAAAAGGAAGGAAAGAAGGAAGAAAGAAAGAAAGGAAGGAAAAAGGGAAGGAAGAAAGGAGAGGTAGAGGGAAGGAAGGGCCACAGTGGCCCAACATGAGCTATCTTCACATCTCTATGCTCAGCACAGGACTCCTGAAATGCAGTAGGTGCTGAGTGAATATGCAATTGAAATACTGGCTATTGTTCAACCAGCAAGCAACATTAAAAAAGATTATTTACTTTTTAAAAATGCCCATAACTTACACAGCAATTGTGGGCAGCCTGCACTGAGGCTCCTGGGAGTGAGGGAAGGACAGGGCTCTGTACAGCTTGTTCTGCTGAGGAGGATCACAGAGGTTTCACCACAAGGTGAGCCTGGGTCACTCAGGGTCCAGATGTTCGAGTTCTCCAGAAAAGCCCAGTTGTGAAATTGTCCTTAAAGCTGAAAGCACTGAGGCCAAATGCTACCCAGTGTCTGCCAAAGCTGCGAAATTACAAAATGCACATAATTATACAAACTCAAGAGGAAGCAAATGTTCTTCCTCTTAGGTGTTATCAATAGAAATTCCAATAGGTCCAAGCTGTGCGGCTTGGATTTTTTTTTTTAAGCCTAAATGTCTGTGGTTTTAAGTTCATGGATTCCAGCTTTGAAATGAGGTGGTTGAATAAGATTTCAGTCTTCTCCTGGAGGATTTTGCACAGCATTCAAGGTTCCAAGACTCGGAGTCTAAGTCTAAGTGTAAAAGTGTAAATAACACTTAACGCCCAAGTCAATCCTTTTTCTCCTTTACATTTAATTGGACGAACACATTTTGGGCACTTGAGAAAATACTTTCTATTGCTTAGAAGGACCCAACAAACAGTGTTGAAATCAATGGAAAAGAAGTTGGAAGTGGGAAGACTGCAGGGATGTGAGGTGGGGGCAGGCTGAGGAAGATGCACTGGCAAGGCAGCCTTGGAGACGTAAAGAGAGCTGAGCCCAAGGGCACAGCTTGGAGAGAATTTTTTTCTCAGTGTCTGCAGAAGGGGGTTGGGGGTGGGTGGGGGAGGGGAGAGATGATGTTTGCTGTGGAGGGATGAGAAGCCTAAGGCTGTGCAGTGGGCTCTGGCATGAACCCAACATCTGTGCCCAGATGGCAGACAATGGGGAAAAGGGGACCGAATTGCTGGTCTGTGGGCCCTTCAGGGAATCCCTTCGGAGGACAGGGGTTGGTTAATGAATTGAAGAAAAGAATATGCTTGGTCCAGGATTGACTTTACCCATTTTAAAACATTGTTCTGAACTCTGTATTTAACACTGACTTAAGGCACTTTTAGGGCACCAACAGACTACACAAGGACTCCTCAATCTTCTGCTCCTGGACGTTCAGTTTGCTTCTAATTTTTCACTCTTAGCCATCTGTGCGGTGAACCTCCTTGTACATTATGCTCTTCCTGCATCGAGGACAATTTCCTAAGAATAGATTCCAAGAAGTGGAACAACTGGGTCAAAGGATATGAAACGAACATTTTTATGTGTCTTAATACACAGTGGAAAGCATTTTGAAAGCCAAATTGCTTCCCAAAGGGTTGGTTGAACCCAATCACTTTTATTTCAAACAAGATTTTATGGGTGATTATGCAGGGATTTTAATGAGATGTTTGGCTAAGAAATGATAGTACAAAATGTGACATTTATATTGTGCTAATCATAGCCTTTCCATCCACTGTCTTATTTCATCCTCACAACAACCATGTTAGACAGACATTTTATCCCCATTTGACAGATTAAATACTTTCCCATGGTCACATGGTTAGCTGAGTGGCCAAACCACTGCTTGAACCACACCTGTCTGACTTCTGCGTATGAATCCCTTGTACACCCCTTCCCCACAAGTCATGTTGCCTCCAGCATTTTCAAGAACACAATCCAAGGGACGATACACCTGAGATGCGGCTGAACCCCAGGAGCTATGAAGCTAGAAGCTGATTCTTTACAGATAACACTGTGATGTTGGTGAGAAAGTTGATTTCATAAAAAATACATTTTATTTCACAGTGAAATGAGTGATTCTTTATTAGCATATTCTGTCTATTTCCACCACCAGTACCTTAATTCAGATACTACTAACTTGCCTCGAACCTATCGAAGGGTGACCAGAGAGGAAAGGACCAATAGGGTGGGTTTAGGCAATTAGAGGCTGTATTGTCTGTCTAGTGGTTGGGAATCATTCCATGGGGTCAGATAGCTGTGGTTCAAATCCTGACTCTAACATTTGTGGGTGATGTGACCTTGGTCCTTAACATCTCAAGCATCAGCAAAAGGGGATGGGGGGTAAAAACAGTACCATCTCACAGGATTATTTTGAGAATTAAAGAAGCTAGGTAAGTGTTAGCTTCAATTCTATAGGTTTGAGCCAGAATTGAGCAGTAAACTTCTGAGGTTAAACATTAAAATCAAATTCTCAGGGCCTGAGCAGGGGTATAAACAGAAATGTAGGCAAGTTATGAGTTTAGCTGAGCTGGATTGGCAAAGGATGGGCAGGGAGCAAGAAGGAGGGTGTGCTCAGCAAAAGACATGGCCAGGCTTGGAGCTTATTTTTCATTTGGTTAGAGCACATGGGATAGGTGTGTTTAAGTTGTTGAAAGGTATAGAGTCAGAGCAAACATCATTCACAATTTATCACTACATCCATGCCCTACTCTGCACACTGTCCCCCACCCCTAACTTTCCCCTGCACACCCCATTGCCTATCTGTCCACCCATCTCTATATAACTTACCTTCCTGGAATGCCTTCCCCTCACCAACCAAAATTCCCATCGGTTCTACAAGACCCAGAACAAATCTATTAGTCTATATAGCCTCTCCGGAGCCTCATTCTATCCCTCCCCCACCAGCTCCAGTGAGCCCTCCCTTATTCATATTCCTCTGGCAATTATTCTTTTCACAATTCACTTGGCAATTAATCACATAGTGTCTTATGATGCATTTACTGTTGTTGGCTTAAACAGATAAAAATATCTTCTATGCCTGTTTAACTTGTCACATGTGTCTGGCTTGTCTTTCTGAAGGCGAGTCCAACAGGGCAAGCCAGGAATCATTAATAGGGAATAACTCCTTTCAAAAAGAGATAATAACAACCAGGCCTGTGTGCTCTTCAGACTCATTTTGCATGTCTTATTTCATTTGTTCCTCATACAACCCAGGGAGGTGCCTATTATTAGGATTTACTCCTTAGCTTAACACTCTTTATTGACTATAAGCGCTAATGCAAAATCTGGCATTGAAAGGCCCCCTAGTCATATCAGATCAGTTGGACCGACATAAAAAAAATAAGAACTCTTCGCAGTGTGAGCATCAGCTCTGATGCATGGATGTGGTCGGTTTGATGAGAAAGTGTGCCGA
This sequence comes from Myotis lucifugus, assembly GCF_000147115.1. Taxonomy (NCBI): domain Eukaryota; kingdom Metazoa; phylum Chordata; class Mammalia; order Chiroptera; family Vespertilionidae; genus Myotis; species Myotis lucifugus. The sequence goes on from NW_005871109.1 coordinate 874,004, forward strand.
TCAGCCTGAATAGAGATGCAGGTCAGCAGAACCACCACAAGACAGAGGTGGATTGGGGAGATCCAGGGCAGATCTACTCAGCGGGCCTCGGCCCAGGGCTTGCCCAATGCCATTTTGGAGAAACTGATATTTAATCCAACTTTGCTGTGTAATGATGTTTATATGGTACTTATGGGGGTTCTGTACATATTTTAATCTTTTTATTAAACTGTGTAGAATTCATTCTGCCATGTAGGTTCAGGTTTCACTGACAGTCTTGCTGGTGTTACACTCTCTATTGTGAAGAATCTCTCCAGTGGTTGATAAAGAGTTTCAGCTCCCTCACTGATGTCTGTGATGCGCAGGCCACAAAACACATCTCCTAACAGATGCATCTGTGCAGAGCATGACTCCTATTGATAGGGCCCACCAGTGAGCATACACAGACTTCACAGACCGTGTCCTAGGAAGGCAGCTCTCACTAGCCTGACACCATCTCAATGAGACTTCCATTCAAGGAAGAATAAATGGAATTCATGAAAACCAAAGTCTAAGTGCTATGGAGAGCTAAATTAAAAGCAGTGAAATTCTAGATTCGAACCCAGAGCTGAATTTGGGAACAAAGCCCCTGGTCTGTTCCCATCATTTTTTTTTTTTTTAGGAAACATAAGATTCCATGGATGAGTTATGAGATCAACCAAGTCTGACTGAGAAAGGCTCTTCAGGAGAAAAGGGTGGGAGGCACAGGATTTGAACAACAGTCAGGGCTCATAGTAAAGGAAGAGAAAACAGTTCACATAGATCCTGGATGGTAAAGGGTGGGGTATATGCCATGGGCAAAACTGCCAACCTAACTGCAGCCAAAAGCCAGGGCCAATGACTATAATACTGAAGAGAAAATAATTGGCTTTGCAGATGGTAGACCCTGTGATAAGGAGAATGTGTGATACTATATTTGCTTGATCAGAATAACTCAGGAAAAGCCACCTGCTTTGCATTGGCATTCCTCTGGTGTCTAAGCAGAAACGCCTCAGGGCTAAGAGAATTGCAGGAGAGATTTGTGTGACTCCAAGGATTACTTCCCCACATAGGAGAGCTGGGTGTGAATGGGGGTGGAGTGGAGTGGGCTCGCCCTGGTGTCCTGCTGACTCGAGTATCTGGAGTTTTTGTCTTCCAGGGATTCTGGGTGCTGGAGGATGACTCTCTCTCAAAGATGGGGTAACGAGATTGCAGCAACATGCTGCATTGACCAGAGCTTGTAGGGACTCCGGAAGCTGGTAGGACCAACACTCCATTGTTATTTTATCTTGCCAGACTGACTCTCAAAAATTCCTGGGTGGGGAATGGTCTTGGGGTGAGGGACATACCAGCAGCCCAGGGCTGGGTGTGTAATGTTAGAATCATGGTAGTTTTGGGGAAAGCCAGGGGACACAAAGGACTGGGTTGGTGCAGCTGTGGTTTGTGCCATGACAGCCTTCACACACTTGGACTCTCAAGGTGACGTTCACATTCTCTTCCTGGCTGGTGACATCTCTCATCTTTTCCATGAGAGGAAGAAGCATTCTTTTAGCCCAGCTCTCAACCTCCTCAACCATTTGATGCTTCAAAGGTAACAACAATTAATGATGATTGTAACAGTTATGAGTCATTAATCCATCAATTAATAAATTAATCTCTTTCCTTATTCCACAAAGAATCTGAGGCAGGAGTTTATTAGTAACATTTATCATGAGAGAAAACGATGATGGCATTGCAAGAAGTCTGGACAAATGGTAATTGCGATCATGATTGTAATAGCTGTAAGTTAGTAGATCGATGCCAAGTACAATGACTCTTTGGAGAAAGCATTTATGTTAATTGATCAACGAAGAAAGAGCCAATATGTAAGTGAGCAGGGATGACATAGGTGGAAGTTTGCCAGGGACAAAGACTGGCTGAAATGATTGTGAAATGAGATTATTATTTTGTTGAGTGCTTCAGTTCTGGCACTGTGCTGCTTGCTATATTTAACACCATCTCATCTAATCCACAGATCAACCCCTGTTTACAGGTGGGGAAACAGAGGCACCCCAAGAGTTGCAAATCCATCAAATCACCTTTGGGACTGTGAGCAAATCCTTCTCATGGTGCTATCTTCTTTTTCCTTTGGATCTGATTTACCAAAGTCCCAACTATGTGGTTGACTGGTTCTCTGTCCAACTTTCTTGTGGCATTAAATGTGGGTTTCAACCCCACAGAAAGAAGGCAGACTCCACCCAAGACCTCATGTGGCAACATCAAGGGATATACTTATCATATCTATATCTGTATGACACTTCATCTTTTGCAAGAACCATTTACATTTATGACTGTATTTGATCCACACAATGAACTGTGAAGGGGTGAGTACTATTATCATCCCCGTTTTATAGATCATAAATGGACATTTATTAGGCAGCTACCACCTCCTAAGTCCTAGATAAGAGGCTTATTGTCTATGACAGCCCTGTGAACTATGGCTTATCTCCATTTACAGACGGAGAAACTTTGGCTCAGAGAGGGTAAGTAAAGTACCAAAGTCACCCCGTTGGCAAGTTGTGGTGTTGGGATTTAAACTGTTAGCCTTTCTTATCTAGAATTTAGGAGATGGTAAGTGCCCAATAAATGTTCATTCCTTTCTCCTGCTTTCTTTCCACTCTAATGCTAGAGGGCTGAGCCGGAACAAACACTAACTATGATACTAAGACTAACAGGAGAGAAAACTTACCGGTTCTAATTAGATCTTAAAAAACATTTTAACAGTGGTGCCATATTAACCAGACGCTGTGTCTGCTAGCAATACTTACCGGGTTCAAGTGAGATTTTGTGTAGCAAAGGGTCTATACCTCTAATTGCTCAGAAAATTGTGTTCTACCAACATTACTAAGCAGAAGAGGGGGAAAAAGAGCTCTTCTTTGTCTTTTTCTTCAAGGAACACTGAGATGGTCTAATTAGCATGCCTGGTGTCTCCGAAATTGAATTCAACCTAAGAGTATGCTATTAAAGGCTCCCACATTAGACAGGAAAGTAATTTGAAATGACTTAGCTATCTGCACAAACACCTTAATGTTACTCTAATGGGCTCAGAGAAAGGATGACATCAAATACAGTTAAAAGGAATTTAAGTTTAATTGCTGCCTAATAAAATTATTAGTACATTTTCCTAACCATAAAGACATTTCACAGTCACGGATAAGATTTGACAATTTTGATAAATGATCAAGCAGAGCTTGCTGCCACAGGTCCTTGTTTATGTTGTTACAGTCTTTCCTTGAGAAAACGTTCACTGGGATGCCCGCTAATTGCTGGTCTTTCCACATCTGGACTCATCTGGGGACTTGGTCTTTACCAAGAGAAGCCAAAGGATGAAGCTTTGCCGCTTACTTGGTAGGTGAAATGATACCTTCGTGATGGAGATGGAAGTCCCTTCCACTTTTCGGGAAGCAGAATCTCTCCTAAGAGCCGTGGAGTGAGCTGACCTGATAAGGTCACTGCTAGTCCATATGATGTCTTTTGGAAAACTAGAAAAAGTAGCCCTGTGGATGGTCAAATTAGAAAAAGGCATCCCTTTAGGGCAGCGGTTCTCAACCTGTGGGCCGCGACCCCTTTGGGGGTCGAATGACCCTTTCACAGGGGTCGCCTAAGACCATCGAAAAACACATATATAATTACATAGTTTTTGTGATTAATCACTATGATTTAATTACGTTCAATTTGTAACAATGAAATTGGGGGTCACCACAACATGAGGAACTGTATTAAAGGGTCGCGGCATTAGGAAGGTTGAGAAGCACTGCTTTAGGGACACGCAGCTTGACAGTTGGAAAGGAAACTGGGTTTCAGCTCCCATTTGCCTCCTCAGCTGAGTGCTTTCATGCACGACCGTGTATGGCCGTTGAGAGAAATGAGGACCCTGTCACTGAAGGCACTCAAGCAGAGGCAGGGTGACTGCTGGGAATGTGACGGAGTGGTGTCTAGCTCTGGGTGAGAACTTGGACTAAGTGACATGTGTTTGGAGATTTTACCTAATGGCTGATAGACAGAAGATTGGTCTTGTGCAAAGATGAAGTAGCCAGAATTAGAATTTAGTGTCGGACTCTAAAATCCTTGCTCATTGAGCCTTGGTGGGCTGTCTTCTACAGATCCCTATGAGATGATCTTAGCTTGAAAGTGAGTAAGTTCCCTTCATACATGCCTATTGAAATGTAATTAGAAAAGATTAGAGAACTTGGAAGGTGAGTGAATAACTGTCAGAAACAATCTTGTATGAAAATAAGGACAGACACCAAGGGTATATAAGAGAGTTTAAGGCTGTTAGAGACATAGGAGCAGAAGTATGAGAGTTAAAGAAGAGCATAGGTGTTTCTAGACCTTTCCAGAGACTCACAGTAACTTACAACCACCATTTTTTAGCTTTCGTGGTTGGCACATTGTTGTGGAGCACATGAGACTTGGTTGGAAAGGTTGTAAGGAGGACATTCTGAGAAAAGGGAAGTGTGTGGAAGGCCGCCTGCCCTGTTTATGGAATTCAGACTTAGGGGAGTGCCGAAGGCGGTGCCCCTAATTCTTCCTTGACCTTTCCAAACAAGTCTGTGCATGAGCAGACCCCTGGGTGTTTACTGGAATCCTTATGCTTAATCTTTTGGGTGTCCTTGCTTAAAAGACACTACAAACGCATGTGTCCTCTCAATATTACTTACCTTGCTGATTGTATCTAAAAGATAAACTTTATCTCAAACAGCTGTTACAATAAAAGGCTAATGAGACAGGCAATCGAGGCTGTCCGGTTCCTTTAGCCAGGCAGCCCCTTAGCACTCTCTTTCACAACAAACAGTTGTGTCTGAGTAATCCATTCATCCATCACTCAGGGGCTGCTTGTCAGCCCCAATAGCACATGGCTAGAACTATTGCATTTCCCAGACCCCCCCCACATCCCTTGACTGTTCTATTTTTTTTCAGTCCAACATATTATTGTCCTTGTATTCAAAAGTAAGTGATTTAAAAAACAACAACCCATACATCTAAATTTGATTTTATTGAAAACAATCTCTATGAGAATTATCATTATAAAGAAACTTATAAATGAGGGGGGAAATATCCTTTGTCAGACCAAAAGTATAATTTTAGCAAATACAATAAGAGTCAAGAGTAGGGAGAGAGCTAACATGTACTGAACATGCCCTGTGCTGAGTGGGTTTTGTTATTCTTCTCATTGTAGAAATTAGAAAACAGAGGTCAGCCAGCATGTGCACAGAAGGGCGAGGTCTTGATCCCAGGTTCATGTGACCTCAAGGCCCTTGGTCCTCTCTGCTCTTCGCATTTACTTCCAAGAACAATCACTCATGTTCCAATCTGCTCTCATTTTCTTCATGCTGTCAAACCCCTTGAGGTCTTATTCCCTGCTAAGCTCTCTACTCAACTTGCCATTAAACTTTCAGAGGGGAAAACGTTATCACTTTCTGTCTGGGAAGGTGGTTGGAGGAAATGGATGGGACCTGACTACTGCCTGATTCCTGCCATCAGCAGTGGAATCTGCATTGTCAAAAGAGGCTCCCAGCTGTTTAATGCTGAGCTCCAAAAAGACTAAACCACTACAGAGATGGAAATGACACATATTTCATCTCTTTGTAGTGGGAAATCCATCTGGTGTAGCTTTCTTCCCCATGTGCTCGTGGCCTTTACACTCAATTGTGTAGGGAGTCTAGTTGAGAATTTTCACAGATATGAAATCAGCCTTTGAACAGAAACCTCTTTTCTTCTGGAGTTGGTGTCTATAGAAGAGGTCATGACCCCAGTGATTTACTGCTGAGATCTACCGTGGGGCCAGCATGGGGCCAGCATGGGTACCATGTCTGACAACTGATACCTTGCCCAGGGCATATGGCTAGGGGGAGGGGACAGACTGAAGGGAAGTTTATTTCACTATGAAAGCTCATTGTCTGGCTCATAACTAAAGAAATATTTTATTTATTTATTTATTTATTTATTTATTTATTCATTCATTCATTCATTCATTTATTTGAACCCTGTTGGGTACCAGGTACTGGGGAGACAAAAAAAAATCAAATAATATCAAGACTTGTCCTTTCTGCCTTTGCAAAGTTCACACAGTCTGGGTGGGGAGGCAAATGTGAACAGCTCATTTGTTCGTTCAGCAGTGAGCACTTACAATGTGACAGTGCCTGGAGTTACAAAGAGAGGACACCGTCCCTATGCTCAGGACCTCAGTCTGTTAGGGCATACAGACCATAGATGTCAGGTCCAGGCAAAACCAGGGCACTATGGGAACACAGTGGAGGAGCATTTGTATAAGGCAGCTGCAATGGGGAGACCTCTTAGTCCAGATGATGTGTTAGGATCTGAAGGAGTTACCAGATGAAATGAGTAGGGGAATGGACAGTACAAGGAAGAAGAACTGCTGGGGCAAAGACAGAAAAGGGTTGGGAAAGAGTGTGAAACATCTGTGGAAGATGTTTCAGTATTGCTGAAGCAAAGGCTGTGTGTGTTTGTGTGTTGAAGGAGGGTGTGGTGAAGATGAAGGTAGAGGGGAAGGTGGGACTGAATTACACTGATTAATGTGATAAGTTATCTTGGAATCTTTGTGAAGGCACTGACAGATTTTAAGCAGGAGATTTTAAACAACTCATCCTGGTTTGCCTAGGACAGTCCTGATTTTTAAACTCAAAGTCCCACATCCAGGGAACCTCTTCAGTCCTGGGCAAACTGGGATGGTTAATTACCTTACAGGGGAGAGACAGGGAAGCTCACTGTGGAAGCCTCATGGAGATGCAATGGAGGGGGTCAGATGGAAGACAGGCAGATCTGTAAAGAGACTATGGCAATAATTGAGGCGAGGGATGAAAAAAACCATGTATTAATCAAGGCAGTAGTGAGGACCAAGAGGAGTGAATAGATCTAAAATAGGAGATAGCCCAACTGATATGGCTCCACCTATGAACCAGGGGATCACAGTTTGATTCCTGGTCAGGGCACATGCCCAGGTTTTGTGCTCGATCCCCAATAGGGGGTATGCAGGAGGCAGCCGATGGATGATTCTCTCTCATCATTGATGTTTCTATCTCTTATTCCCTCTTTCTCCATCTCTGAAATCAATAAAAATCCATTTAAAAAATAAAACAGGAGGTAGAGACAACTAAACTTGATCACGCTTTTTACTTGGGTAGAGGGAGGAGAAAAGAAAACAGAATAATTTGAATCCTTGTTTTCTGACTTGTTTATCAATTAGCATCATAAAGAAGATTTTAAAAAATGCTACTGTTGGAAGTGCCAAAAGAGAAAGTAAATTATACCCACAATGCCCCTTCTATGAGCAGGCATCATCCTGAGTGCTTTATATAAAGTATCTCATTTACTATGCATAACAACTATGACCTAGGAGACTGCTAATTCTCCTCCCATGTACACATGAGGACACTGGGCCTCAGAGACCAAAGTAACTTGCCTAAGTCCAACACAGCACTGGCATTCTCTGTCAGATATGTCTCATCTAAGGTCTTCTGGTCTTTCAACCCCCATCCCCTACATCACTCTGGTTGCAGGGCAGGGCAGAGGAAGCAGCAATTGAGCTGGGCTTTGCAGAAAGATGCCATTTATCCAAAAGGAAAAGGAGAGGGAAGGGAACAGCGTGTGCCAGCATCCACGGGCACGAATGGATATGGAGTGTTCTGGAAAACCCCAAAAATGTCTTTGGCTCTGTCTCCGTGGGACAATAAATAAGTACATCTGCATGTCAGAGTTAATTATTCTTGACCTTTTTATGCAAAACATCTGCAAATCTCATCTTAACCACTCAATGCATTTTAATTGCCCAAGTAAAATAAACAAAAATAAGCTGAATAATGCTTTCTTCATGGGTTCCAATCTGCTTGCAAATCCCAGTGGCTTTCCAGTATTTCCCAATATGGAGCTGACAGTTGTGGTGCAATAAACTGTGGAAAGGAGATCTGCACAAGTAGAGACCACCACACCCTGGATTTCATTTTCCTTTCAGGAGGTCTTTTCTTTCAGGACAATGAGCTGGAGTCAAAGCGTGGCCCTCTTGCAGATGTAATTAAAATGGAAGTGGCTCTCCTCTTCCGCAGTGAATCAAATCATTGAAATGAATTATCGTTGGGCCAGTCTAGCAGGCTGCCATGGTCTCTATAGGAAATGCACCTCAAGGTGTCTGCTGCAGCAGCTACACCTTAAAATCTATTGAGTGGTGGGATAAGATGAACCAGACACTTGCCACAATAGTAGAGGCGCTGGATAAAAGAGGGCTGTGTAATTACTAGTAACTTAACTTAAAATGGGGCTGGGGCACCATGTGGATTGACACATTAGTGCTTTTTTTTAACACAGGAATTATATGAATGGTTACCAACTCTAGCCGTGATTTATTTAGGCATTTATTGTATTTATTACTGAGTTCTTGTGTATGATGGAACAGTCTTGGAAATATCTATTCTCATTTCCTTGAAGGGTATGTAACCATTGAATCCAAGGAATAATAAAAATAAAGCAGGCTGATTTCATTTCTTTTCCCACCAGTGGGGTGGAGGTAGGGATTGGTTGTAAGAGGAGAGCAAGTTTGTGTAGGATTCTGTGTTGTTTCTGGCTTCTAAACCCTCATTTAATTGAAGAAGTGTGTGTAGAAAGTAACCTGTGAGAATAAATGACTCTTCCGCAGTCACTTGAGTCCAAAATATGTGTGTTTTAAGACAGTGTAGTAAAGAAAAAGTCCGAGAATCCTTGAGGTAAATATACTTCACATAACAATGACCTTGAAAGGGAACAAGAAACACGTCTTTCAGTTTCTGAAATATGGTTGAAATTCTTACCTATGTCAATTAGGAATAGGTATGTAACTTAGGATGTATGTTTCACTGCATGTAACTTAGGATGTTGGAACCCTGCACTTTGCCAGGTTTGGGTGGTCAGGGAAAATTTGGAGGATGAGAGAGAGGAAAGGCATCAATTCCCAAAGAAAAGGAAAGTGGGCAGAGTTGATAGATGCTGACTGGGGGGTGGGGGAGAGGAAAAATGGCAATGTGGGGAGTTGACCCCAGTCTGAGAAACAGGAAAGACTCATCACCAACTTCCAAGTTCCATGACGAGGGATGCAGTTAAGTGTGTTGGTGAAAATGTGAGTTCTGAATTCTGATGATCTGGTCTTAAATTCTGAATCTACCATTACTATCTATAAACCTTTGGGCAAGTCATTCCACTCTTCTGAGTCTCAATTTCCTCAAGTACAAAACAAAGAATAATAGTATTACTTCATAGGGTTCTAAAGATTCATTAAGATGATTCATGTAAAGTGTTTAGCAGTCTGGCACTTGGTAACACACACAAAAGTTCACTGTTATTATTAGTAAACTTAGGTAATATTACAGATTGGGGAAGGAGCTATTTTCAATCATTCTGAAATCATGCCAGTGAATGAATATAAAGGATAAGAGGAATAGTGGCAAGGAAGGTGACTTCAAATAGACAAGATTTAACCCAGCCTGAGCAAAATGTACTGTACTCATCAGTAGCACTGTAGAAGCATTCTTGACTATCTGCCACTTAACCTCCTTGCAGGTCTGACCACTGCCTGTTATTCCTCTCTAGTAAATGCTGACAGAGCCCACTCCATGCTGAATGCTCCAGTCATGTGCCATTCCTGGCTACAGCAGCACATTAATGCTCTTACAGGAGAGTTGTGTGTTTGCTAAGAATTAGTTGTGTATGTCCCCAAATTTCCTTATGTTAGCAATTCTTATACTGTCTTTATGTAATTTAATTTTTTTAAAAAAATATGTTTTTATTGATTTTAGAGAGAGGAAGGGAGAGGGAGAGAGATAGAAACATCAATGATGAGAGAAAAATCATTGATTGGCTGCCTCTTGCACACCCTCTACTGGGGATCGAGCTTACAACCTGGGCATGTGCCCTTGACCAGAATCGAATCTGAGACCCTTCAGTCTGCAGGTTGATGCTCTATCCACTGAGCCAAACCGTCTAGGGCTAATTTTTTAAATGAATGAGCGATGAGTGAGAAAAGGGAGGTGACGGCTTTGAAAGGACCCAATAAGGACAAGTGGGTAGACATATTGCATATAAGCGAGAACAGGATAACTGTCAAGGATTGGGGAAAGTTGTAAAAATCGGTGTTTCTGCACTCAGACTGCTTTGCAAGTATCTTGAAGCACTAGATCCACTTTCAAGAAACCTAAAGTAGAAATCAGGGATGGTGAATTTTTGGAGTGTTTTATATTTGACATACTCACGTATTACTTTTTATGGTTCCCTGCTTTCACAATTCTGTTTTAGGTTACAGTGTTCACTGCTGCTCCCAGTTGAGTTGGATTTGAGCTCATCTACCACATTAAACAGTTCTATCTACACACTGATTCATGCTCAATATATAACCAATATAGTTCATTATATATATTTAGCAAACTCTTTAGAATTTTAATTTAATTCCTTTTCAAAGGCATCAAGAAATTCTTTTATAGTCTCTGATTCATCTCTAATGCCTCAAACACTGAAAAAAAGTGGCACAATTTCATGATATCTTAGAATCAATCAGAGTCCTACTAATTGACTACTGTTAATTCCTTATTTTTAATTAGTTAATTTTAATTTGTTTACTTTAAATTCATAGATGTTAAAAAACTTTTTTAAGGGTTTGAGTATTTGGAAAAATCAAAGCCCAATTATATTAGCATTTATTATGACATATTTAGCAAATGTGTCATTCACATGCACTGGCCATTAATAAGTCAGAAAGCAAAGTTCCAAGACAGGTTGAGTTCAAACTCAGGGGCAGATGGTTCCTTTGCAGTGGGGTCACGTGAGTGAGAAGCAGGACACAGAAAAAGAGTGCTTTGATTAGCAGGAGAGAGACTTCCATGCAGAGGAAAGCCTGCCAGTAAAAGTCCCAGAGCGTTATAAGCCCCTTCTCCACTGCAGAATTTAGCCAAGGCACTCACACTGAAGAAAGTCACACCTGGTGTAATGCTGTATTTTCCAATATAAATTAGAAAAGGAAACAAACAGCAAATATAAACACAACAAATATAACGTAAGGGGGGAGCTTTGAACAATTGCAGATAGAAAGACAGAGTTCTCCACATGATTAGTATTGATTCCAGAAAATGGAGTTGGGTTTCAAGACAAAGGATCAGAATGATGTCGGAGACACAGCTGTGTGTCGGGAGACAGAACCCAAATGCTTAAAGAAGAGATCAAAGTTTCACCTCCAACAATGATGACTTCGCTTGTGTCAGACCAACAACCTACCAGGAACTGCTGGAAAAGATGGACAAAACAAAAGAAAACAACTTGGTTCAAAGCATTGGAGAGCTCTCAATGCAGCCAGAACTTGAAGGCCAAGATCCTAGAGACATGGAAATGCATAGAAGTGAGTCAGATACTCCGAGCTGCATTCCCCTTTAGGCACTGGATTTTCCATCAGCCATACATAAAAAACTAGAAGCTGAGCATAGCTTTTGGCAGTCTCACAGGACTCAGGAGAGCAAATGACTCAGGCTAAGATCTTGAAGAGAAAGGAAGGACAGAGAAGTGAGTCTGACACTCGGCATTGCTTTTCCTCCTGAGGCAATCGCTGATTTGTAAGAGTCACAGGATAGAGAGTTCGCAAATTTGGGTAGAAATTAGTAACTAAGAGGCCAAACAGAGCTTTCAGCAGCCTCAAAGTTTGAGAAGATTAATTGGAAGTCAGAAACCATGAGGATGGAGACACTGGTAAGCTCCACGGGCTTTCAGTTAGGACCCAGAATAGCTGCACCTTTGGTGTAAGGGTGAACCATAAACAAAATAGCTCTCACAAAGCCTGACTGACATTCAGCTTCAAAACAGCCCAACCCAACATTTAATTAAAGTGACCTGCCCACCTCTAACTGCCTGCGAGAAGTAGATGCTCTGTGAACGAAGATAGGGTCACCCAGAGCTTTCACAATTTTTCATATACAATGTCTGGCACTCAGTACAAAATTATCAGACATACCAGGAAACTGGGTCAAGGGAAAAATATACTAGCAACACATCCATAGATGGCCCATAGGTCTCAAACCTGGACTTAAACAAAAACTGTGATTAATATGTTCGAAGAAATGGGATCAAAATGGAGAATTTTAGCAATAAACTAGAATTTGTGGAAAAGAATCAAATGGAAATTCTAGAACTGATAAATATAATAACTGGAATTAAGAACTAAGACCAGCAGAAGAGAGAATTAGGGAATATCCAGACTAAAGCCTGGAGGGAAGAATGATGGAGAATATAGAAAAGAAAGCATGAAAAACATAAGAAATGATGGTAAAATTTAATATACGTGCAATTGGAGTCCTGGAAGGAGAGAGAAATCCGAGGCAGAACCAATCTTTGAAGAAATAATGGCCCAAATTGTCCAAAATTGACAAAGGTATCAGGCTGTGGATTCAAGAAGTGCTACAAGCCCTACACTGAATAAAGAAAACACAAAACCACAGCTAAGCATGTAATGAAACTGCTGAAAACCAAGGACAAAGACTGAATATTAAAAGCAGCTCTAGAAAAAGACATGTTATCTTCAAAAGAGCAAGTCAGGTTGACATGTGACTTCTCAAGAAAATGATGAAAGCCAGAGACAGAAGCACGATGAGGTCTGTAAAATACTGAGAGAAAATAATTGCCTGCTTATTTTTAAAAAATTCTTCAAGAGTGAAGACAAAAAAGGACATTTTCAGACAAATAAAGACTAAGCGAATTTTTGCCTGAAAATTCTCAACAGGAGTAATGCTAAAGGAGTTCTTCAGGTAGAAGGAAAGGTCCCTGAAGGAAAATAGAAATGCAAAAGGAAGGAAGAGCAACAGAAAGGCTAAGTACATATATGGGTAATGCTAAAGGAATATTGACTGCACAAAACGATACTAATAATGTCTTGTAGGCTAACATTTGTAAAAGTTAATGATTTGGCAACAATAAGACTTAAGGTGTTAGTGAGGTGAGGAAAATTAAAGTGTTCTAAGGTCCTTGCATTGTCCTGGATGTAGTAAAAGTACCTTAGATGTTAGTATATTAGACTCTCTAGTAAGTCAGGATGCATGTTGGAAAAGAATGCATGTAGTGGAGACTGTAAAACTAATAAGCCAATGGAGATTGGAATCCTATATAATAAAAGCCTAATATGCAAATCGACCAAACAGCGGAATGACTGGTGGCTATGACATGCACTGACCACCAGGGGGCAGATGCTCAACACAGACACTGCCCCCAACCCGCAGGCCCCAGGCCAGCCAAGGCAGGTGCCAGCGCCCCCTGCTACACCCCCCCGCCCCCACGATTGCCCCGCTGGTTGCCCACAGAGGGAGGTGACCGGCAGCGGCGGCAGCAGGGCTGGTGAGTGGGCGGCACCAGGCTGGCCAAGGCGGGTGACAGCAGGAGCCCTACAGATGGGCCCTGATCACTGGCCAGGCCTAGGGACCTTACCCGTGCATGAATTTCGTGCACTGGGCCTCTAGTAATAAAATAAAGGCCTACCCTAGGCCAGACACCTCCCTGCAACAAACACTGCTGTTGTCTTATGCCCTGACCTGGAAGGCTTTGAAATAACCTTTGACACCCTTCTTTGTGGTAGGTTTGGATATTATATGTGTGTGTGTATATATATATACATATTTTTTTTCTCTCTCTCACATTTGGGGTCACTAATCTTAATGTAGATAATTTGGAAGAATGACTTTTAAATGATCACCAAATCCATTTCAGAAAGAAAACAAGAAAACATTTTGGGCATCAGTGCAGAGAAAAAAGACCCAACCATGTTTGCAGTCATGATCCCAGATCAGCAGCTAGATGAGTACACCTTCTATATTTGCACTGATTCTTGAATACATTCTGCAAGGAGTTCATTAAATTTTAAAGAATAAATTAATTTTGCTCCAGATAACACATACATACCTGTCAGTGCTTCTTGGCTAAATGCATGCATAAATCCTAGGAAATACTTAATACTGACAAGCAAATAGTCTCCCCGCCAAAAAATTCCCAATAAGGATCTGACATGCTTCTATGCACTTAAAGGCTACTTTGAAAAAGATCCCAGTTCCCCCACTGATACCCTAGAGAACGGCTCTCAGGAACTGCAGCTATCAATGAACATGCTGCCCATAACACAGATGGATCAATGCCCTAGGAATACCATTGGCTTGCCAGTTAATAGGCTTTTGATTTTCTTTACCCATTGATTAATGAAGCAGTCATTTTGCTTTTGAATGGGAAGATAAATTAAGAAATACTGTAACTGGAGCCCACTGGGAAACAGACTGTAGTTTGGACAAACGATGGCAGGTATGGGCACAAAGGAGGTGGAACGGCTGACTTGGCTAAAGCAGTCCTCTGTCACGGAACCAAGGGCTAAAGTGTTCAACTGAACTCAACAGACACTTATCCTTGTATGATAAGTCATAGGCAAAGCTCCACTGGGGCGTGGAGGGGGTGGGTTCCGGGCACAGCCGGCTCAGACTGACACGTTGTGTGCTTTCTTCCAGAGGCAGATGCAGACATTCATCATACAGGGCAGGAAATGAGCCAATAGGGATACAAGATGCTCTGGAAGATCCAAGAAGGCAGAAACAGTATGCATTTGGAGGACCAGGAAAGGCATCATGACAGGGTGGGCTAGGGGAGGCTGGGTGGAATTTGGATGGATATAGATGGGGGAAGGAAAGCTCTTCTAGGGACAGAGAGCCAGCGCGGAGGAAAAGTAAAGAGCCAACGAAAAGAACTCAAATTCCAGGGCCACCGAAATTATTAGCTGTGCGACTTGGGCTAGTTACCTAACTTTTCTGGACTGTGGTTTTCTCGCCGGGTAAATGAAATCAATAATAACCACCTTTCCAGGGTGGTTGTTAAGATTCTTTGAAATCTGTAAGTCTGCAAGGAATCTATCATAGTGCCTGGAACAGGGCAGGCAATAGTGGAAGCTATAAAAAGGATAGCAAGACTTTGAAAGAACTATTGGCCTTCCTTTCCTGAAGCAAAGGCATTTTACTGCTTTTTGCGTTTTCTGCCGACCTGAACTCTGAGTAATTGAGCTCTTTCAAGGTAAGATCTGTCTTAATGCACCTTTATAGACCTTCTGGCTTATCTCAGGGCAAGGCCCATAATAGGAAAGAATGAGGGAATGAGTATGTCCGCCCCACTCCATCTCCTAGCGCTCTCCCATCCCTTACAGTTTCATGAAGGTATTTCCCACCTCCATGCCCCCTGGAGTGCCTTTCCCTTTTGTCTACCTACAAACTCTCTTCATCCTTTAAAATTCAGCTCATGACTTGGTGAGGTCCTTCATTCAAGACAGAGTTAGACGGCGCTGATACTTTCTCGTTAGTACTCCCGTGTAACCTTATACAAAACTCTATCATGATGCACAGCTCAGCAGCTTGAAATTTCTTGCTGTTCCATTTTCCTTAGTCCTCAAAGCCAGGCCTTAGAAGCTTTATTGCCCACATGGTATCAAGGGGAGATGTTATAACGTGGGGGCAGAACTTGAAAAGGCAGCAGAATCTCTCTCCATGAGACGGGGTTCTTATTTCTGCGGTTTGTTTCTATATTTCTATCCTAAAGAAAAATTGCTATGTTTACACAGTTATAGAATCATTGGAAGTGTGACTTATGGCTTTATAATTTCTGTAGCTAATTTCATATACGATGAAGTTTCAGAGACAATTTAATTTCTTTCCTCCTCTGAGACAAGAATTTTAAGTTGTTGCAGGGGAGTAACTTGGGGGGATGGTGTATTGTGTCTCCCACACTGGATCTTATTCAATACGTGTCAATTAATTATCTGCTGACTGAACCAATGCCCTGGTCTCTGGTCACTGCCCTGCTCAGGGCTGCCCTGTTCCTACTGGTCTACCTGTAATCTTTGCAGCCTGGTATTCAAGGTCATTGATGAGATGACCCCAACCTCCCTTTACAGGTTCATCCCCTACCCCTTTATGCCGTGCGTCTCTCACTGATGGCAAGCTGGACCACTGGGAGGGTGGTTCTTGGCTCTATGGGCTGGAAGAACTTGTTTGCATGGGGAATGTCAGGGTTACCTTTAGGAGAGTTTCAGGATGAGGCAGCTAAGGAACTGCATAGATAGGAGGGACATTCCAGAGACACTCTGACACGAGGTGCGAAATGAACAACCCATCCTCAAAACAGACCTGAAGACCAAATGTAGTGGTGCCGAGGGATACAGCTCTTGAGACAGCTACCCCATGCAGCCAAAGCGCATGTACTGGCTGCCATCCTAACATGCTCGGTTCGGGAGTCCCCATCCTCACATGAGGAAGGTGACAAGAAAAACTGCTACCCTGGTCCTGATGGTCCAGCAAGAGCAAGACAAGAAAGGAGCTAATATTTTTTGAGCATCAAAATATTGAGTTTAATATGCAGCTCATGAAACCTCACTTCCCGAGGCAGAGGAAAGTTCAGTCTGTGCTCAGTCAGCCCTGTTGCACTTGACTCCCCTAGTCCAGGTTGCTCTGTGTTGTACTCACCTATTTCTATGACAAATTTCCCCAAGAAATCAACAGCCCCTTAAGGACAAGTGGTTTCCCAAATACGGTGTTTGACGAATGAATGAATGAATGAATGAATGAATGAAATCTATACTAGTGCATACACCTTTTTACCACTAGATGGCAAATATTCACTGGAAAGTCTCAGAAACAGCCCTGTGAAAACGACATAAGTTTTTCAGTAAACGGGAGGGTCCATACAGGGTGAGATGTTTCAGGGCTGCCTATCCCTCTTCTCTTTCAGCAGAGAGGAAACCAAGCACTGGAAGTCAGGAGTTCAGGCTGCAGATCTGTGCTGCCACTAGCATCTGGGCAAGTCACATATATTTCCTGAGCCCCTGTTTTCTCATCTAAAACAAACAAGCAAACAAACAAGCAAACAGCGGACTGTGGTGACTTTAGATAAACACGTATTAACATCTATGGTACCTCAGACCGTGAGTCAGGTGCTGGGGATAAAGACGTGACTCAGAAAGGGTGCTTGCCTCCAAAACAGTGCTTCTCAACTCTGAGGTGAAAGACCAGTGTATGCTGTCATTTAAAAAATATCCAATCTATTGCAGACTGTATTTTGGTAAAATATAATTAAAGTGTAATAGTAAAAACAATAAAAGAAAAAGTAAAATTCAAGTGCTGACATTTCTATTATTAGATCTGGGGACATTATTAAGTTGCCATTTCTAAGTGCCTATTCTTAACTTCTGGACTTAGCGCTTCACGGACTAGTTGCAAATGGCCTGTGGGCAGGCACCAGCCCCCAGACCACACTCTGTGTAACACTCATGAGGGCGGCTCGCACCAGAGTCCCGTGAATATGGGACAATCCACAGACGAGCTTCTCTCTTCTGCGGGTATTAAACACTGAAAGCCTGTAGACACACTGCCTGGTCGTTTCGAAGGTGGAGAGGGGGTGGTTGTGATCTCTCCTGAGGCCTTTCTGGAGAACGTTCTGGCCAGTCCTTTCTGATCCTTTAAGACATCAGACCTTCCAAGGCCAAGTGGCTGCCAACTACCAGAAGGGCCTTTGGGCACCTTTCAGCCATTCCCATGCTGCCTGGACTTCCAGGCTCTTCCTGTTTGTGGCCTCACCCCTCAGACCTAAGCCAGGTACCAACATTGCCTTTGCTTTCCTCCTTGGCCACAATTCATACTCCTTCCCTGAGCAAACTGCTTTGGACCACCTGGATTATAAATCCCTGCCTCTGACCAGCCTGGCCCCTGGGACCAGGTCCTAACTGGGGGTTTTCAGGGCACACTGGCACCATGTTGGCCCGACTCCGTGAGCAAAGTCTAGACAGCTCTGTTGGTCACTGGGATGAGAGCATTCCACCAAGAACACATAATGTGTTTCCTCATGTGGTGTCTTTTAAAGATTCCCAAGCTTGGGTGTTTGGCTTACTTCAACTATGAAATAATCAGTTTTTGAATAGATAACTGCAAAAACATGGCACAGCATTCGAAGGGCACCAGAGG